>NC_080389.1:42339297-42574617 GCF_028751815.1 Salvia miltiorrhiza | reverse complement strand
AGATCAATTTATCCTAAATGGATCAAGTATAAATTAGTGCACATCCTATATACTCCCTCCGTCCACGAAATACTTCCTATTTTTCATTTTTGGGACGTTCACAAGAACTTCCTACCTATTTTTGGACTATACCTACCACTTATAATCATCTTATTTTTCACTTTTCACAACTCTCAATATTTTATAAAACATTTTTCACCACTCTCAATACACTCAATTACCTTTTATATCCACTCTCAATACATTCAACAATATTTTTTTCTTAAAACTCGTGTCACTCCCTCCTAGGAAGTTTCTTTCATGGACGGAGGGAGTATAATTTTAAAGTTAGTACCTATAATTTAAGATGGGGTTACTACATATACATCTTATATATAATCTTAAAAATTAGTAGTGATAATTTAAAAGTAAAAAGGACCACTATTATTAAAATATTTGCATAAAGAAAGCAAAAAAAAACAACCTAGAAAAGTCCTTGAATGCACGGGAAAGCAAATTAAGAATCGAGGCTCGTTAAAATCTTATTATAGATTCTAAAAAAATTAGGAAGACAAGAATGTGCGTGCGTGTTGTACGTTTTTAAGTTTATACCACAAAGGTCACGTCAGTTATAAATAATTGAGAAAAACAATACTAGTATACTATGTAACTTCTTGTTCGGGTACGTAACTTTTATTTGTTAAATCGGATAATGGGATCCAAGTAAGTAAACAAATAATGCCAACTATAAATAATGCGAGAATTATACCTTCAGCACCATACTTATATCAAAAGTGATTGCATGAACGGACTACTTTAAAGAAAAATAAATAAATCATCTTTAGCTAGATCACTAGATTCGACGTTCAGAGCTAGGTTTAACAATTATGCTATTCGATTAGGTCGTTAACTTAAATAATAAATGATCTCATTGCTAATGGCCCTTTACAAAAGTAGAATAAATGTCCTTTTTCCATTTTGAAGCATAGGTTTTTTAATTGTTTATCCGTACGTTAGCCTTACCACAATTAGATTTCAGATAAATTATATATCTTTCAAATCCACACATGATACAAATATTGCAAATTTTGCTATACTTTATTTCTTGTTTTATACTCCCTCCTCCGTCCCCTAAATGTCTTGTTTCTTTTCGGCACGGAGATTAAGAAATGTGTATAAAGTAGATAAAGTGGGGTTGGTGAAAATATTTAAATATTAAGTATAGAGAGAGAGTGTTTTGCCAAAAAAGGAAACAGACATTTCAAGTGGGACAACCCAAAAAGAAAAGCAGGACATTTCAGCTGGGACAGAGGGAGTATTATATAGTATCACGTTAATATATATAGAGAAAAATTCCATTTAAAATTTTAAATGGGTAGAATTGAGATATATGAACATCGTGAATAAGTCAATATTTTTTGTGAATAAGTATTTGGCATGAATTCAAATCCTGAAGCGAGATTGATACTACTCCCTTCGTCCACCATTTCTTAACCCATTTCATAATGACACGGGTTTAAGAAATGGGTGGAGTTATTGTGAGTGCAATGAGGGTCCCACTTTATTGTGATTGAAATGTATTAAAAAAAAAAATGGGTCAAGAATCGATGGACGAGAGATACTATTTATCAATTTATTAATTTATTCGTTATTCATATTTTTCACGAAAAATAAATTTTCAATAAAACCACACTCTCTCTTTCTTCTCTCTATTATATATATAATAGAAAGAGAGAGAGAGAGAGAGAGAGAGAGAGAGAGTGGTTTCGCTGAAAATGCTAAATGTGTTGAGAATTGAGAATGTGTTTTAACTCTGTCGAACAAGTCAACAATTTTGATATGAACAAACATTTAGTATGGATTCAAATCCTCGAGGGAGCGAGATTTTCACCATATTTAAATAGATACGCATGTTCATCAGTTTTATTGGTTTATTCAAAGTATTTATTGATTTGTTCATTATTCTTAATTCTCCATACATTTAGCATTTCAATAGAACCACACCTTATCTATATAGGGGTGGACAAAAAAAAAACACCTATTAGAATATAAAATAAGAACCATTTTCAGACTTTATATCACCAAGATCTACAGTTGATCCATCACCTTGTTGGATGAATTCATGGTCCGAGTTCGAATCTCATAGCAAAAAATTTATTTTTCACAATTCATGCATTTACACAGCGAATTCACATGTGTTCTACATATATTTTAGCTAGTTCGTATTTTATATGTTAAAAAGTGTTTATACCATAACCCTCCCATATATATATATATATATTGTTGAAAATTCTATGTTTTGAATAATGCCAAAACCCCAATGATAAGCGGACATGTTGATAAGTAGGATCTCAGTTCACTTGGAATTGATTCTTTACTTTACGGATTATCAGCTAAGGCGGAACATGAACACAAATTCGATGAATTAATTGATCCAGATCAGATCAGATGTTCTTAGCTGAAGTGTAGTAAGGTGAAATCTAAGTTAACGATCTCTCAAAGTGAAAGAATACTTATTAAAAGAAATTCAGTTCCTAAATTTACTACACACAAATTTACTTATTAAAAGTATAGAATGTACAAATCCATACTTATAAATAAACAAGTTAAATTATGTGTCAATAAGGTTATCCACAATAGAAAGTTAAGGTTGGATCTCAAATGTGGTCCTCACCATTTAAGAGCACACCCTTCATTATGGGAGAGCCACACCCCCAACTCTTAAAATCCTACATTGATTGCAATTGAAAATTGCATTACAATAAAATAAAGTCTTAAATTACTTCAATTTTTAAGCATAAAAAAAACTACAATCTATGATAAACTGTTGCGTTTCTTTATATCTTCCACCAACTTCAAGTGGTGAGCCAACTCGTCGGGTTTCATGCCAGAGGTATCCTTACCCAAGATGATGCCATCTGCGAGGTCGCATTGGGATTGGGAGGAGATGCCCATAACCTTGACCATGCTCTCTATGGCCTCGCATGCTCGAGTTTGCTCGCCGAACGACTCCGCCTTCTTCTTGCCTTTGTCTTTCTTGCTGCCTTTTGCCCTTGGAGCCTTGTGGACACACTTTGCTCGCTAGAGATGCTTGTATAGCGACCATCCGAGCCCTTGGAGGGTCTGGAGGAGTGGACATCCTCTCCAATCGTCGTGAATTTTTGACATTCGCGAAGCACAAGCGATGCATGTGTGTATTTAAGTATAGCACCATGCTCGGAAGGTACATTTGTTGAGCTTGAGTAGTTTTGCTCATCGCTCATGCCGGAGCCCCAATTCTTCTAGCTCTTCATAGATTTTCTTCCCACAACTTCACCTCCTTTTGCACGCGTTGAAAAGACGAGCATCTCAGTTTATTGAAGCAAGTTTGAAGATAACAAAATTAATAAAAGGGGGTGTGGGAGATATGAGAGTCGTTCTTTCCAACGATTGTGTACAAAAGTAGCCGTTTCCCAATAATTTCGATTTTTTTTTTTAATTTTCGAAATTAGCGCGTGCTATGCACACACCCACCAAAAACAGGCTCTGCACCGGGCGCGGACGGGGAAGGTTGGAGTGAACAAGGTGGGAGCGGCAATGGGGAGGGGGCCGCGGGAGAGGAGGGGGGTTTGCACCAGCTTCTGCACCCTCTCCATTGTGGATGCCCTAAGTCTGTTACTAATAAAGTAACTAACAACGTAGAAATGTCAGCTTGGTCATCTAAGGTTGTTGCATCCACCTTGTCCTGGAAATATTATGTCTTGCACAAGATTGTCATTTACAACTAGATGCCAAACAAAAACACCACTACTCTCACCCGTGAACAAGCTGAAGTGTTGTTCAAAATTGGTAAGCCATGTGCTTTCAATTTCGGTGAACTTGTGTTTGCTAACATCTCTCGTGCAACATCTAAGTCAGCAGGATCCAACATGCTTCTCTATCCAAGCCTCATCTATAATTTGCTGGTGAATCAAAACCTCGAGGAGGATGCACATGCAAAGTTAGTTGAAGAACAAAATGTTCTTGAGTTTTCCAAAACTCTGCTAACACCTGATCGTCAAGGACCTCCTATACAGCCCCAAGAGAAGGTGGATCTCCTCAGTCTGATCTAGAGGATGTTGATTCCCTCAGTGCTGAGCTTGCAAAATATGGTGATCCCGGGGATGAGGAAACTGATGCAGCTACATCTTCCAAAGGCAAAACACCCACCGATGTTGTTGAGATTGACAATGTTGGACTCCAGAAGGCTTTGAAGGAGTTAGTCAACATCAAGCATCATGTGCGCTCAATGATGGATCACAACAAGAGAATGGGTGAGGCCTTGCTTTCAAGGATCAAGCATGCTGAGAAGTCGTTCACTGCACTCATGTCTTTTCCTTCTTCAACAAAAAAGGGGGAGTAGATTCTGACGCTTTTGGGGCTGGATGTTGACTGCGCTTGTTGGCAGTCTATTTATCTTTTTTCAAAAACAATGGTTCTGGAATTGTGATGCATGGACATCTTTTTAATTCTGATGTTTTTTTGTGTGGTTTTAATTCCCCTTGGATATTTGTGTGCATGGGCACCTGTTTTTGGTAGCATTTCTTAAATGTTATCTTGGTTTTTGGCATTCTGTTGTTTCAACATTTACCTTGTTGTTTTATTCTTGATATTCATGCTTAAATTTTGTGTTTTGTGTTGAGCTTTTGAATTCTTGTCCCAAATATTGCAAGATTGAGGGGGAGTTTCAAAATTCAATACTTGTTATATTTCATTGGTAATGATGACGATGATGAGTGAACTGTCATTGATAGAGTAGTGAGTAATATCCGGTCAAATTTTTTGTTTGTGTTACACTGACATTTGTTTTGGAGATTTCAGTGTTGTTCGATTTAGGGGGAGTTCAATACTCCTACATATTTGTTCCAAAGGAATTGTTGTTCCAACATTTTCTTCTTGGACTGCTTTGAGGTTTTACCTCTTGTTTGTTTTAGGGGGAGTGTTGTTCCAACATCTCTTCTGAACTGTTTTCGAGGTCTACCTCCTGTTTGATTAAGGGGGAGTTTCTAACTCTTTCTTGTTATGAACCTGTAACATAGTATTATTTTCTGTATATAGTTTTTTCTTTGTCTTTGTCTTTGTTGCAGGAAGAAAAAGATTAAGGGGAAGATTGTTAGAGTCAATGTTAACTCCGACAATGTTGGATTGAATGTTGATAACATTCTTGTTGTCAACATTTCTGTGAACCAACCAACACTCCGGAGTTTGCATTGAAGTTGTACTTTGACTCTTCATTTTTAATTGTATATATTTAATCTTTACCTTTCTTTTACAGGTTATTATTCTTTGGTCTTAGAATAAAGGTTTTATGTTTGTTGACCACGTTTTAATAAGTGGAAAGGTGGTTTATCATGGTCCAAAGTAGTGGACTGTTAGTTCTTATTTTCAGGATCTATGATCTCTTCAACCAACATTCCAGACTGGTCGACCGGCAGTTTTCAGAGGTGGATTGCGGCGGGTTATATGAACATTCTGGAAGTGTGAAGTGGAGGAAACTAACCACGACATAAAGGTCTATAAAAGCATCAAGAAGCCTCATTCATTCTTACGTTTTGGAAGTGCAAAATTAGCGACCTAACATTCACTCACAACCAACTCGTCATTTCCTGCTGCAAGCGTGATACCGGTTCTTCAAGGATTGCTTTGACGAAGGAGGCTTAGACAGCTAATCTGTAAAGTCTCTCTTTGTATTGACGGGAGGTCAAGGACAAGAGTTGAAGTACAAGGCCATTGGAGCGTAGCAAGTTGTTTGTTTGGGCTGTGTAACTTTTGTTATTCAGCTGTATTTTCTTTCTGTGTTGATTCGACATTCTAGTGCAGTGAGTAGATAGGTTGATTTATCTTAGGCAGCCAATCTGTAAAGATAGATTACCAAGAGATTCAAATATGTACTTTGTATTGTTGATGATCCTAGTAATTTTAGCCTTGAGTTACTCACGGATTATAGTTATATAATCCGTGAAAAGTTATTTTGTGTGTTATTATTTTGTTGCCTGTTGGTTTCAATGTTATTAACATTCTTTTGATAACATTCCTATCAACATTACTCTACAATTTACATAGTTTTTACTTTTTGGTAATTTGGGGCACTAAACTCTTTCAAGAGCAATCCTATGTTCAACCCTTATAGATCTCAAATGTATCCAAGGTTGAACAAAATCTATAATCAATCTAACCTAGATTAATTACAACTAACACGATGAAAACAACTTTACAACCAATGAATCTACATAAAAAAATTCTCTATCTAAAAGCGATCACTCTGCGAATAATCAAGTAAGACAACAAGATAAGAACTTCTTTATAACCTTTAAATTTGCCTAAGAAATTCTCTATCTAAACATGATCACACTTCGAATAATCAAGTAACACAACAAGATAAAACTTCTTTACAACATATAAATCTGCTTAATTCTCTATCTAAACTTGATTAATCTTTGACTAATCAAGTAAGACCACATACAATTGTGTCTCTCATTTGATACACGGTAAGAACTGTACTTGAAGCTTCACAGAGTTCACAATTTGTTCTGAACTCATAGCACCTCCGTCAGAAGATGCAACAACTAACACAGGTAGGCATAATGAAGTATTTGAAAGAGCTCTCGAGTTGTAGCAAGTTTTTCAATCTTTATATGCATAACCTCGTGAAAGGGGTCTTCTCTGGTATTTATAAGAATGGTCATGGTATTTGTAGAACTCCAATTGCACAAATGAAGATAACTTTCTTCGGTAGTTATCACTCATGATCTTCATAATCGTTGTCCACTCATTTGCAAAATTGCTCACTCCCTTTGTTGTATAAACCTATATGACGTGTAATTAAATAGTAGTACAATACATTAGGAAGATAAAACTGATTAAATAAAAAGATATAAATCTGCATGGATATTAAAAAATGATTTTCATGTTTGTTAGCTATGAGATGTCTGTGAACACATCAACTAACACTCACCACATTACACCAACTAACATGCACTAAAAATGAAACCTTAACAATCTCCCCCGTAATCGTTTCATTTTTCCGAATAAGAAAATACATATGAGAGAAAAAAAAAAACATACAAAAAAATAGAGACATAACATCTCCCCCTGAATATAATAACTCTCCCAAAATCAAATAACAACAAAAGACATGTTATTCGATGAAGGTCTACCGAAGGCTAAATTTCTACATTTTGATTTTTGGGTAGCACACATTCCTGATAGTACCAAGACTATCCATCGAAACATTTCACCTATGAGCAGAAAGACCACACCATAAAAATGCATTCAATGCATCATGTTCAAACTGCATGATGTACAGAAGCCAACGTCATCCAAAAATCATAACAAGGTTAAGGCAAATAAGTTTGTCCGAAATAAACGTAAAAGATATTATCCAACAAACACACTAGTGTTTGTAAAAACAAAACATAACCAGAAAATAATGAGCACACACATTATCTTCACATATTCCACAAACACACCATTGGTTGTAACAAATACACCATTGTTTATAAAAATATTACTAGAAGAATAATGAACACTTATCTTCAAAGTTTAGTTCAGCTCCGCTTTCTTCACCTCCCAACTCCACATCTTACTCTTCTTTTTGGTTGAAGCGCCCTAAAGAAAGTAAGCTTTAGCAACGATAAAGGAGATATGTAGTTGATGTTCACACTTGAGCAGATAGGGCAGAAACTTTCATTCATAGATTAACAATGACTTGCGTTGAGGCCTAACAACTCAACAACTGCAGTATTCTCATCATCCATAGCTTAGCCTTCTCTGCTTGAGAGTTGTCAAAGAAGTATGCAAGATCCCGCATCTTATCTTTGGTGAAGATGCGAGTGAACACCAAGGTCTCTGGAGGGAAAGTAGGAACGGTAGTTCCATCATTAGTGAACCCTTGAGATTTTAGCAGAGAGAAGATTAGTGAACATATGAATTTCTATTATTTTTTACAAACTTAATTTTGTTATGTTTAATTATAAAAGTAAACTAATAGTATTATTTGACCAATTTAGTTATTGGTTGAATATTATTATTAGTCAAATTAAATTTAAATTATGATGAAAAAATATAACTAGATTTGGCCAACTAATTAATTAGTTAGCAAAATTCAATTCAATTCAAGGTGCAAAACATATTTAGAATGAGATACATCACATAACTATTTATATAGGCTTTACTCAATGTGAAGTATTATTACAAAGCAATGTGTGATAGAAATTGTGAGGAAATGAAGAGAATTGAGAGATTTTGAAATAGTGAAATTTGGTGTGTGGCGCCACATAGGATAAATCTATAACCCTATTATATGCTCTCTCCATCCCTTAAAAGTTTGCCCCAAGGAAAACGACACAAGTTTTAATAAAAGTTGATAAAAAGTTATTTGATGGTGGGATCATATACAAAAATAGTGTTTAAAGGGTTGTACTTATAAATTGATGGAGTCATGTACCAAAATAGAAAAAAAGAGATTGAGGCAAACTTTTAGGAACACCCTAAAAAAATGGGGTTTTAAGAAATAAAATTACGAATTAGTTCGATATTGCAATTTTAACGTGACTTTTGAAGTGTGACGAATTAAATCACTACCTTTTCAATTTTTGCAATTCCATTCCCCAATTTTTTTTGGTCGTCGAAGTGCTGAATTAGAGCTTACGTAGTAAAGACGACGTCATTTTTGTGAGACCTAAATGACGTCGTTTCGTACAATTTCAATAAAAAAAAATCTTCAAATTATAAAGGGATTATATCATGTATCTGCACCTTAATTTTCAATATTCAGCAATTTTAATGCAAATAATGTCATAACATAAATATTATGTGATGAACTAATCCATGTAAAACTCCAACTCAATAATCCGACAATCTAAAAAGAATTGGGGCCGAAATTGTAATAATTAAAAAAATAGTGATTTAATTCATTACACTTTAAAAATCCATGTTAAAATTACAATATGAAACTAATTTGTGATTTTATTCGTGAAGATCACAAAAAAATTTAGGTACATTTTTTGAAGGCAGAGGAAGCATAAGATATCAATGTCCTGTAACAATAATTTCATACATAATAATTGTCTTCAGTTTTTTATCACCAATATAATCTTATAACATTAATTAATCAATCAAAAGTTGTGCTCAAAATTCATTACCAAGTCAAATAGGCCTTAAATGAGAGATCCTTTTTTTATTTTTTACTTTCGTACTTTTGTTCTTGTATTAATTAAGAACATGACTGTGCTAGCTCTTAGATTTGAGTTAAAATTTCATATTAAAAAAACAATATGTGGTTGGGGTGGAAGGAGAGAAATCTTTATCACACGTTACATGATGTTGTATACATCATTATCATAATGACAACTTTTCTTGTACACATGAACAAATATTGCATTTAATAAATATTATTCATTTAATTTACACTCCCAGTCTCTATCTTGTGATTCAATTCTTTTCATTTTTGTTTACTTTAAGAATACACTAAATAAAATATTTATAGAAATAGGTACGCAAAATTTATGTCGACCATGTACATAATACGAGCATTGTCTTATTTGAATAGAAAATACTCCCTCCGTCCACGAAAGAGCTTCCTATCTTTCCTTTTTGGGACGTCCACAAAAGAACTCCTACCTATTTTTGGACTATACCCCACCACTTATAATCCTCTTACTTTTCACTTTTCACAACTCTTAATATTAATTATAACACATTTTCACCACTCACAATACACTCAACTACACTTTTATCCACTCTCAATACACTCAACAATATTTTTTTCTTAAAACCCGTGCCACTCCCTCCTAGGAAGTTCTTTCATGGACGGAAGTATATAGGAAAGATAAGATCCAAGCGGTGTGGACTTTATTTTAATTTGTACAAAAAAGACAAGTATTAAGTATTAATATTGATTTAAATTAATAAAAATATGAATTATACCTGATTAAATATACTCCCTCCGTCCCATTATTGAAGACACACTTTCCTTATTGGGATGTCCCAATAATAAAGACACAATTCCAAATAAGGAAATAATTAGGGCTTAATACTTGCACTTTAATTATGGTATAAATTAGTACAAACCCTAATCTCCCTCATTTCTCTTCATTCCCAGCCGCCCACCTCCTTCCCCTTCTCGGCGGAGTCGCCGCCGGCGAGCCACTACCACAGCCGATCACCCTCGTCGTCGCCTTCTGGAATCGTCGAGCACCTCTCGCCACGACCACCGTCCTTCCGGTAAACACCCTTCGCCATCGCCCTTCCTCTGTCACCCAGATCCACCAAACACCACAACACAGTTCCGTCTTCTCTTACCTCTCGCCACGACCATCGTTCTTCCTCTGGAACTGCCGCAATTTCCAACCTCAGATCTCCACTGCCGCAACCGCCACCCTCCTCTCCAACCTCAGATCTTCCCTGCCGCAAATGCCGCCCATCTCTCCAACCTCAGATCTCCACTGCCGCAACCACCGCCCTCCTCTCAAACCCCAGATCTCCACCGCTGCAACCGTCATTTCCAGTGGCGCCGCCTAAAAACCCCTAGCACCAATTTTCAGAAATCGTCCCAAAAATCGTCCTATCTCCATATCTCCATCACCATCTCCAGATTTTTTAGGTTCGATTTTTGAGATGAGAAGGGAAGAAGAAGGAATTTCTTGGTTCGATTTCTGAGATGAGATGAGAAGGGAAGAAGAGAGAAGTTTATAGGTTTGATTTCTGGGAAAAGCGGTGGTCAACGGTAGTGGAGACGGCGGTGGTCGGCGGCGATTCCGCCGAGGAGCTTTGAAGGAGAAGCAGAGAGAGAGAGAGTTGAATAATTAGATAAGAATTAAATAAGTTTAATTAAACACACTACATCACTTTAATTCTCTAATCTACCTCACCTTAATCTCCGTGCCCAAATGAAGTGTGTCTTCATTATTGGGACGGAGGGAGTATAATTTTGAACTTAATATATATATATATATATATATATATAATTTTGGAAAAATAATTATGTATAATATGAGACATCTAGATATCAATGATTAGGGTATTGACCAATAGCTTTCCCTAGAATATAAGTGATAAAATAAACTTCCATCGATCATATTTGGCATGCTCTTATAATGTACCTTTATTATATGTAAAACTCTAAATTTGTTCCTCCTCTGTCTCTCTCTCTCTAAACATCTTCCTCAACCTTTCCTTTCTCCCCACTTGATTCTTCTTGTTTTCTATTCGCTCTAGGTTTGAATATATTGCGCCTCGCTTTCCTACCTCACTTATAATACATTTCTTTCATTTTTTATACTGTTTTTGCTGTTCCAATATTATTATTTTTTTTCTTGGTTTCCTGTTTCCTTCTGCTCTAGTGTATGTAGTATGGCTGGTTTAGATTTAAGCTCAGCTTCCCACTTCGTCTCTCCGCTCCACCGCCCCAACCTCCACCTCCACCGCCCCCCTGAATCCGACGATATCGACTCCAACCCCAAGGTTCTCCGGCGACAACTCCGACCTCGCCACCTCCGCCGGCGAGGCGGCGGCCCGCCGCCAGCGCGGCCGCCCCGCCGGCTCGAAGACAAGCCGAAGCCGCCCGTGATCATCACGCGCGAGAGCGCCAACACCCTCCGCGCCCACATACTGGAGGTGGCCAGCGGCTGCGACGTCTTCGAGGCCGTCGCCGCCTACGCCACCAGGCGGCAGCGCGGGATCTGCATTCTCAGCGGCACCGGCACCGTCACCAACGTCAGCCTCCGGCAGCCGGCCTCCGCGGGGAGCGTCGCCTCGCTCCACGGCCGCTTCGAGATCCTGTCCCTGTCTGGCTCGTTCCTTCCCCCGCCGGCGCCGCCGGGCGCCACCAGCCTCACGATATACCTAGCGGCGGGCAGGGCAGGTCGTGGGCGGGAATGTGGTGGGGGCGCTGATGGCGTCGGGGCCGGTCATCATCATAGCGGCGTCGTTCACCAACGTGGCCTACGAGCGGCTGCCGTTGGAAGAGGAGGAGGAGCCCGGAGTTCAGATGCAGCCGCCGAGGGAGGGATTCAGTTCCCTGATCCCTCCCTCGGGCTGCCTTTCTTCAACGGGCAGCTCCCGTTGACGGTGCATGGGCGGCTGCCCGCCGCCGTATTAGGGTTAATAAGGTGAGATTCTATCATGTCATCGTCGTCGATCGTCTCTGTACATTTGCTTCATCATCAAATTGTTTCCTGCTTTTCAACCCTTAATTAATTTAGGCCTTGCTGTCATTTGTGGTTTGACAAAGAGAAAAAAAAAAGAGATTTGGATGAGTTGAGAAAATTAGTTTTGGGGTATAGACTTTGAGACCATTAATTAATTTCTTAAGTTAATGCAACTTGTTCAGCGCGGCTCTGAATTATTATTATAATTAAATTGTCTTCACCTAAACTATCTGCTAAAAGATTACACAAGGTTGGTTAATTAATTGATTGCGTCGTTTATAACTATGAAAATGATTATATTAATGTGCAAGTATTGGAATGAGCCAAGTACTAATTTTGATGAAATAAACTATACATCCTTTCAATACAGAAATGAATAAAAACGGAACCAAATTCCGATACTGGATATGACTCTTGAGCCGGCCCCATATGGCTACCTGATAATTAATTTGAGTAGTGCAGAAATAATTTGTATTAGGGTACTATTTGGATCAATTTGATCCCGATCAATATAATAAATATTAAATTTTAATATAAAAATATATTATACCCTTTATATATTTTTTATGTCATAATTTAATATAATATATATTGGGAATAAAATATTTATAAATGTTTGTATTTTCATTAAGAATTTTGACTGATTATATATATATATATATATATATATAATAATGATATAATTTATCATTAAGTGGATATTTTTATTTTTTTAAAATGATAATTTATTTTAATTAAAATATATACTTTTCCTTCAATTTTTAGAAATATGTTAAAATATTTAAAGTAAATTAAATTATATATAATTCAAATTGAACATAATTGTTTGTGTGTGTGTGTGTGTGTGTAGGGTTAGGTTTTAGGATAAATTATTTTTTTTTTCTTCTGAAAGTTAGGAATGTTGAACATGTCAATAGTTTTTATGAAGATAGCATAATTTATTGAACGTTTGGGGATCGTATCTTGGTGTGCGAAATTTTAAACAAATACATATTTCAACAAATATGTCTGTTCATAAAAAATTATTGACATGTTCATCATAATTATTGATATATTCATCAAAATCTGAACACGAGATTTATGATCAATGGATGATATTGTTTCTCACTTCTTTAAATATTTGTCTTTGTCAATAGAACTTTTCCATATATATTATATATATATATATATATATTATATATATATATATAGGGGTAGATTATTTTTCGAGAGAATGGAGAATAACGAATAAATCTATAAATTTTACGAATAGATCATTATAAACTAATGAACAGATGTATTCAGTAAAATACAGTAAATATAATGAAAATCGACCCTCTCAGGATTCGAATCCAGGCCAAAATCTTATTCATACGATATATTGATTATTAATCGAAATTATAGACTTATTCGTTTTTTTTTTCACGCATTCTTCATTCTCAAAATATTTAGTATTCTTCATGGATTTTCTCCCTATATATATAATGGTAACATTTACTTAAGGGTATTTAAAATAAAACATATTTTTATTTCAATATTATGACCACATTGTTCTCGTTGACCCGGATCAATTAGATTCAAATAGATTTCCCTTTTATTAATTGTTACCAAATAGTTTCCTTTCTAGTTCTAACCTTATCCGTTTGTTTCATAGGCTGTCCTAATTTGAATATTAGTTTGTCAACAACATAATTAAACATATTAATTATTAGTGAAATAGAATGTTTTTCCTTTAGGTTTTTTTTATTACTATTATGTTGAACATACTATGAGCTAAATGTTCTTAAAAAAATGAGTTTATGGCAAAAAAAAAAAAAAATTACAATAATTTTGAAAAAAAATGCAATTTCACCTGAACTTCAATTAAACTAAAAAAATACATAAATTTATGTTTTTTGTTGTAACTTTGGGTTTGACTTTCGACGACTTAGTTGATAATCAAAATTAAGTCAAATATTAATTTTTGTCTTATTAGACCTCCGAGATTCTAAATATTCATCATCATCAGAAGTTAGACCAACATAGGTGAACTTTCGACTACCAACTAAGCTTTAATTTTGCCGAAAGTCAAACTCAGGAGAAAATTATAACTGAAATTAAATTCATGTATTTTTTGGCTTAATTGAAATTCAGGTGAAAAGTACAATTTTTTCAAAGTTCGTGTATTTTTTAGCCATAATCCCAAAAATAATCTACACCGTATAATTTTATAAGCACAATAGAAAACGTAGCTTACTTGTGTGAATAAGAACGGTTTGAGCTTTTTTTGAAGAAGGATCTGAGCTTCAAATATTCCATAAGTGTGGCTTTATATTTTGTAAGAGAGGCATTTTATTAATTTCAAAAACACATATATTTCATCAAATGAAAAATTAAGTTAAATGCTTTGATAAAATAAAATACGGATTGAAATATATATAATAATTAAATAATAATGAACCATGCATGCATGTTGACTCTAGCGATGCATATATACGTACGTACGGGGACGGTTTCTAAAGGCCAAGCACCTTCGGCCGCCGTACGTTCGATCAATTTTTTTAGTACCTCTATATATATATAATATATATAGATATATATTAATTTTATCAGATCATGTGTAATTTATAAATAATTATTTCAAGATTCAACATGTACCCCTTTTTTTTTACTAAAACTTTATTAGAATCATTCGATGAAATTTTGTCCGATCATTATAAATTTCTAGGTCCGTCCCTATATATATATATATATATATATATATATTAGGGTGCGGTTATAGTGAGAACCACAATTATCGTAAGAACATAAGAACCAATAAAATTAGTGCATCTGCTATACAAATTAATGCATCCGCTATTAAATTTAATGCATCCAAAAAAAATACATTTTTTTGCAACCCTTCAGGATTCGAACCCAGCATTTGCATCCATCCACCAAGATGATGCATCCACCGTAGATCTTGATGATCGAATGGCTTTAAAATGGTCTCTCTGTTCTTATTTTATTAGTGGTTCTTATTTGAACCTCTCCCTATATATATATAATTATATATATATATATATATATATATATATATATATATATATATATAGGGGCGCGCTCCAGTGAGACCCCCATTTTTCGTGTAACATGAGTACATGAATAATACATATAATACTAATGAACAAAACGTATATCTAATGAACAAGATGTATATACTGATGAAAAATAAAATTTAAAAAAATCGTAATGAATAAGATATATATACTGATGAACAGGGCCGTATATACTGATGAATAGCAAAATTTAAAATATTCTGCTCCCTCCAGGATTCGAACCCTGCGAAAAAAAAATCACCCTCCAGATACAATATCAGTCATAGGATTGATAAAATAAACTCACCAGATCGTGCCCTAGATCTCACTAAAATTAGGAGGTCTCATTGGAGCGGCCCCCTATAGATATATATATATTTATAGGGGCGCGCTTCAGTGAGACCCCTATTTTTTGTGTAACATGAGGACAATGAATAAGACATATAATTTAATGAACAAGACGTATTTCTAACGAACAAGATGTATATACTGATGAAAAATAAAATTTAAAAAATTGGTAATGAATAAGACATCTATATTGATGAACAAGGCAGTATATATTGATGAACAATGCAGTATATACTGATGAATAACAAAATTTAAAATATTCTGCTCCCTCCAGGATTCGAACCCTGCAAAAAAAAATCACCCTGCAGATACAATATCAATCATATAATTGATAAAATAAACGCACCAAATTAATGCCCTAGATCTCACTAAAATTAAGGGGTCTTATTGGAGTGGCCCCTATATTGTTAACGGATCAATACATGCAGATGCAAAAGTACTTGTTTGGGAATTAGGTCAGGAAGGGATGGAATGATTGAAGCTTCGACTAGTTTCATTCTGTACGTATACATATATAGGAGTACTATATTTTGGATTAAAAACCCTTAACCTAAATTCATTTATCTCTCGTAGCTCAGGAGTGATTTGCATCGTCATAATAAAAACAAATATCCAGTTATTGTATTGTAAATAGTGTTTAAATTTTAATTTGACAGTACTATCAAATACGGTAATGTGTCTTTATGTTTAATGTGATTTGTAGACGAAATTATGAGTCTGGCACGGAAAGCATATGATGTTTAACTAGGATAAATGGAGCTTTAATTTGCTATTTTATTTCCCTGTAAAGGGCTGTTAGAGCATCCGCATCGCTCTACACGATGCGGCCTACTCGAGTAGAGGCGGCATCGTGTAGGGCGATGCAAGCCCCTTCCTACTCGAGGGATGCACGGTAGAACGGGTAGGGGGAATTGTGGCTTTATGCGGGCACGTGCTGCACGCGCTGAATTAAAAAAAAAATCAAATTTAAAAGATCAGACGGTTTTTGGTATTTTTCAATTTTTTTTTAAATCAGTCCATTTGACCGTTGACATTTTCCCATTTTTTTTTTCTCTTCCTTAATTTATGCCATTTTAATTATGTTTTTAAGTTTTTTTTAATGTAATTTTTAGAATTTTTATTTTAATGAAAATTTAATTATTAGTAAAATGTGTTATTTAAATTTGAGCAATTAAAATTAAATAAAAAACATAAAAATCAAAATTAAAAAAATCATGTAGGTGATGTAATCCCAATGCGGCCTCCTTACTCAATGTGATCCCCTCCTATCAAGTAGGCTATCATGTAATCTCAATGCGGATGCTCTTATATCATATACATATTTTAGAGTGGACTTTAAAAATGTTCAAATTAAAATAATAAAAATAAAAATTACTTATTATTTTACATTTCACATAAAAAAGATAAAAATTATTCACTAATTTTTTAATTGTGAATTCAAGTTTTTGGGTTCAAATTCACAATCAAGACTTTAATTGTAAATTTTAGCATTAAAATTCGAATTCACAAGCAAGATTATTCATATTTATAAATTGTGACTTTAAAACTCAAATTTACATAACCAATCTATTTTCGAATTGTGAAACTCGAATTCACATAAAAGACTATTCGTGGTTGTGAATTGTAACTTTAAAACTTGAATTCACAATTTTCTAAATCATGAATCGTGAAATCAAATGCAGAAGTAACACACAAAAAAAAAAAAAAAAAGCAAATGAAAAGGCAGCAAGCTAAAGAATTGAACAAGAGACTCAGGCTGCGCATTTGCTAGCAATGGATCTTTCAATACTGACTCAAAAGTCAATCATGATACAACTGAGATAAATGAAATTTCCTAAAACGAACAAATCCAATGGAAAAAGATATGAATCTTTTATAACCTTTAACTAAGGGGTGGTAGTCACAAAAAAGTTAATCTGTTAAGTACAGTTTAACAAATTAAAAATATCAGCAAATAATTTGTCACGACCGCACTTGCTAAGGATAGCAAATTCGGGGAAACCGCGACTAAGGGAGGGAATTTAGGAGCGGGAGTAAGAAAGGGGCATATTCGGTTTCTTGATGACTCGACTTGTATAAGGAAATCAATCGAAATATCTAGATATCAATGAAGGCCACAAGGGGACCGTACATAATATTATCCCAAAACGGGGTACTCAATATTTTTAGTACATTATTAAATAATACATATTGTTTGACATAATATCTTAACATAATCAGTGTTCGCAGCGGAATAACAATTTGAGTATATGTATGAAGACATATACTCTACTCTGAGGTAATCATCCTAGTTTGACAAAGCTCCGCTTGCACACTACATCCTCGATCACCGCTCAACCTGCACATTTAAAAATACATGCAGGGCTAAGTACAAAAGTACTTAGTGGACACTTGCCGAAATTTACATACATGCATAATATTTTATTGTCAAGCCTTTCAACAGTAGTAAGATACGAGGGTTTTCCTTTAAAGACTCGTATTTACCAAACATAATATCATTTCTTTTATCAATAACCCGCGCAGGTATTTTATATCATTAATCACCATATCAGTAACTCGTGCCGAGAGGGAGGCCTCCCTCTACGGACACTATGATCGGCCAACCCGCTAGATGACTCACGATCACAAGGTGTACACTAATTCCGAAGGGATTTGCGGTCCCATCCAGAATCCGAATTCGATTAACATCAGATAGGCAATTAATAATAAAACATAAAGCATTTAGGCATTGACAATATCATTTAAACTCATAAGCATAAAGTCTTAACAATTCTAATATATAATTTTAGTTTATACGTAGAAAGCCTACCTGAATAGCCGACTCACGGTTTAGCTCTAACTCTGGTGCTTGACCTTTAATCCGAGAAAATAAAATAAGATTCTAATTCTCGAAAAATCTCAATAAATGAGGATGCGTGAAATGATTATGCATGACTCATATTCCTTTAATTAAATTATGAGATGCTAATCCTATTTAAGGAATTAAATCTCGTCTTATGAGGTCGGATTATTAATCTTTAATAATCTACTCATCTTAAAATAATCTAATTCACTTACTAATTAATAATTAGTAAGTCTTAAAATTTATCACTAATTAAAATAATTAGGTTTAAATAATGGGCCTAAATTAATAAATCTCATTGGTCTTAACTAATAAATTTCATTGAACTTAATCAATTAAAATAGTAGGAGTTCAATTAATAAAAATAATAAATTCATTATTAATAATTAATAGAAGCCCAATCAAAATAAATAATAAGAGCCCATTTATAAAAATAATAGAGTCCAAACAATATATATATTAGCCCAATGGAAATAAAATAAGCAAAGCCCAATTGAATTAATCTCCGGCCCGATAAAATAAACTAGGCCCAAAAGGAATTTAATTCGAGCCCAAATGAACAAATTCGAAGCCCAGTGCATTAATAATATTAGGCCCAACATCAATTAAATTCTAGAGCCCAACAAATGAGGCCCAAGATAATAAAATCATGAAGCCCAATAAGTGAGCCCATCATCACCCTTAAAGTAATTAGTAAATTTTAATATTAAATTTATCTCGTCAAAACCTTAGACTCAAAACATTATCACATAACTATCCTTTAGGTTCGAAACTATTTATTCGAACATCAACATGCGCATTAATCATAACTCGTTCTATTTATGTCATCAAGTCAAATATTCCGTCATTTAAAAACAAAACCTATAATATTACATAGATAAATTATATCATCATAGATCATGCTTTCTCATACATAAAACAATTTAATCCTTTTCAAATAATCCATATTAATAAGTCGTTTGAAAAGAATTAATTTAAATGAGAGTTTAACTCAAAATATTTTATTTTATAATCCCTTTATAAATACTTGAAATAAAGAACTCCATTTAAATAATTAATTTAAAGGTCAATATATATAATTAAATTAATCAAGCTCAATTTAAATTAATAATTAAGAGCTCAAATAATTTAAATAGATATAAGCCCAAATTAATTAGATAAATTAAGTCTATCATGTTTTTCTTTGAATAAGCCCCAAACAATTAAATTAAAATCGACCCAAGTCTCGGCCCAAACAATTAATAAAATCGGCCCAAGAGGGAGCCCAATATTTTCGGCCCAAACCCGGCTGAAACCCGGCCCAAACCCGGCTGAAACCCGGCCCAAACCCGGCTGAAACCCTAACCTAAATATACACACACAATAAAACACACTCAACACACACACATCAAATGCGCCTCTCTCTCTATCTCTATCTCTCGGCTCTCTCTCTCCCTACTCTCTCTCTCTCTCTCTCTTTACTCTCTCTGCTCTCTCTCTTCGTTCGGCTGAGGGCGGCGCCGCCTCCGGCGCGCCGCCTCGCCGTCGCCTCCTCCCCTCCTCTCCTTCGGCCACCGCGACCAGCCACCAGGTGTCGCCACCCTCGACTCCCTCGCTCCCTCGGCCGCTGGAACCAGGCGCAGCAGCGCAAGCACGCCGCCGCTCCGTCGCCTCCGCCTCTCCTCCATGGCAGATCCGCCGCCGCCGTTCAACGCCACGGCCACCGCTTGGGTCGACGGGAGCCGCTGGAGCTGCTGCTGCTTCGCCGGGAGTCGACGGATCTGGCCTTCAGCCGTTCGTCTCGCTCGGAGCTCCCGCCGCCGTTGGCTTGCACGGAGTCGCCGCCGACTGCAGCTGCTTCGCCGAGAGTCGACGGATCTGGAGTTGCTGCAGGCTCGTCCGGTGGTCAGTGGCTCGCTGGAGGAGCGCCGCCGCCGGCCGCTGCTGTTGGCAGCAAGAGCCCGGCAGCCGCCTCTCCCGGAGCCGCCGTCGCCGTGAGTCGCAGGGCTCCGACAATCCACCATCCTTTCTCTCTCGTTTTATCACTCACGATAGGTTCGTAAATTTGAATTAAAAACTGAAACTCCTCTTTCCCTTTCTTGGCAGATCGGAGACAACCGCGGCTCCGTCGCCGTCCGTCAACCGCCGGCGACGACGAGCCACCGAGGCTGCCCTCCCCCTGACCTCGACTCACACACGCAATCAGCCAACACAAAGGGTTTTTGTGCGAGAATCATATACTGTAATTGCTCAAATAAAAGTTTTAACTCTTTCCTTGTAACTTCAGTTCACAAGTACATATTTAGTAACTGTAAATCTATGAATTTGCTATTCATTTTCTTCATTTATCAAAGCATATGTAAATCTGAGTTAATGAGCATGTGTTTGTATTCTGGAGTTGATGTATACAATTGAAGGATATTATAATATATAAATTAGAAATATAAACCTTGAATGATGAAAGATGTGGTGTCGTTTCTTGGCTGCGAGAGAGATGGTAGATGAATGTGAGAGGTGGGAATTGGCTGAAAAATGGTGTAGGTTATAAAAGAAAAAAATGGGGTGGCTTGGATGGAAATTCTTCAGCTTACAGGTATGAACACTTTCAGCCTGCATGTAAGACTGAAGAATTTCCTTCAGCATGCGCTCAAAATTCTTCAGCATGCTTTAGGATTCAGCATGCTTAAGATTATTCTAATAAAAAAAATCTAAGAGATTAATATATTAATTATATGGTTCCAAACTCATTTAAATACATTAAGACATATAAGCCTAATTCTTATGGAAGCATAAAATCCATTTGAGCTTGCTTCTAACATAAATTAAATTACTCATGGGCTTAAGTAAACAATCGATAAAAGATTCATATTTAACACTTCAGTGTTAAATTCTCCACAATAAATTAATGGACTCAAAATATATTTTGAGTGCATCATCTATTGAAAATAAAAAAATAAATCATCACATATATAAATTATCAAATTCATATAAGTTCGTATTTTATAAATGGATGCTGAACTCTAATTACCATAATCAATCCTTAAATCAGTAATTAAAAGTATATAATCCTTAATAAAAAGTCGGGTCGTTACATACTATCCCCCTTAAAAGAAATTTCGTCCCGAAATTTGCATACCTATGTGAAAAGTTCTGGGTATTTTTCTTTCATCTGGTCCTCAAGTTCCCACGTTGCTTCTTCCGGTCCATGGTGTCTCCACAGTATTTTGACTGACGCGATCGATTTATTCCTTAACTCTTGCACCTTTCGGTCCAAAATGGCTTCAGGTTTTTCCTCGTACGTCAAGTCTGGGTTAAGAATCATTTCATCTTGGTGAATCACGTGTTTGGGGTCAAACACGTACCGTCTCAGCTGTGACACGTGGAACACATTGTGGACGTTTCCAAAGCTAGGTGGCAGTGCCAACCTATACGCTACGGGACCTATTCTTTCAAGGATCTCATAGGGTCCTACAAAACGGGGTCTCAACTTACCCTTAACACCGAATCTAATGATCCCTTTCGAGGGTGATATTTTAAGGAAAACCTTGTCTCCAATCTGAAATTGTAGTTCAGTTCGTCGGGTATCAGCATAAGACTTCTGTCTGTCCTGAGCCTCTTTAATTCTTGCTCTAATTTGGCGGATGGTCTCAATCATCTCGCTTACTGCATCTGGCCCAAGGATTTTTCTTTCACCTACCTCATCCCAGTAAAGTGGTGATCTACACTTCCTTCCATACAACGCCTCATAAGGTGCCATATCAATGGTTGCCTGGTAACTATTGTTGTAGGCGAATTCGATTAACGGCAGCACTGATTCCCAACTTCCTCCTCGGTCTAGCACCACTGTCCTCAACATATCTTCAAGGGTCTGAATTGTCCTTTCTGATTGTCCATCTGTTTGAGGGTGAAAGGCGGTGCTAAAGTTTAATCTCGTTCCCAACTCTTTCTGTAAACTGATCCAAAATCTAGAAGTAAATTTTGAATCTCTATCTGAAGTAATGGATATTGGTATTCCATGTAGCCGTACAATCTCACGAATGTACAGTTGGGCTAGTTTCTCCGATCCATGGGTAATTGGAATCGGTATAAAATGAGCGCTCTTTGTGAGACGGTCTACTATTACCCAAATAGATGTGTTGCCCCTATTTGTCTTGGGTAGACCCGTCACGAAATCCATCGCTATGTGCTCCCACTTCCATTCTGGGATTTCCAATGGCTGCAATTTCCCATATGGTCGTTGATGTAAAGCTTTCACTTGCTGGCATGCAAGGCAACGCTCTACAAACGAGGCTATATCTCGTTTCATCCCGTCCCACCAAAACTTCTGTTTTAGATCTTGGTACATTTTGGTACTTCCGGGATGAGCGGTATAGGGCGTGTCATGAGCTTCACTCATGATCTCGTTTCTGAGTTCCTCGTTATGGGGAACACACAATCTTCCTTCAAAAAGAACTGCGTTATCCGTTGCCTCTTGGTAGCCTCCTGGCGTGCCTGTTCGGATCTTGAGACGAACTTTTTCCAAGCTCTCATCCGCTCTCTGGGCACTGACGATCCTTTCTCTGAGGTCTGGGACGGCTACTAGAGTTGCAATAATTGCTCTTGTCGTTGCCGGTGGCTGAACCACTTCTATCTTCAATTTGTCAAAATCCCTTACAAGCGTGTCTTCTTGAGTGAGAAGAAGTCCTAACTCGGATTGAGTTTTACGACTTAAAGCATCAGCTACTACATTAGCTTTTCCCGGGTGGTAGTTGATACCGCAATCGTAATCCTTCACGAGCTCGAGCCATCTTCTCTGTCTCATGTTCAAGTCTTTCTGCTCGAAAAAATACTTAAGGCTTTTGTGATCAGTGAAGATTTCACATCTAACTCCGTATAGATGGTGTCTCCAAATTTTCAAAGCATGCACAATTGCTGCTAGTTCCAGATCATGAGTGGGGTAGTTCAATTCATGTGGCCTTAGTTGTCGCGAGGCGTAGGCAATGACCTTTCCTTCTTGCATCAACACACAACCTAGCCCATTTTTGGACGCGTCTGTGAAGATCACGTATTCTTTATCGGCTGCTGGAACTGCTAGCACTGGCGCAGTTGTCAATTTCCTCTTCAGCTCTTGGAAGCTGGCTTCACACACTTCGTCCCATTTGTACTTGATTCCTTTACGAAGTAATTGCGTCATTGGTCTCGCTATTTTAGAGAATCCTTCGATGAATCTCCGGTAGTATCCTGCCAAACCTAAGAAACTTCGGATTTCATTAGGTGTGGTTGGTGATTTCCACTCGCGCACTGCTTGCACCTTGGCGGGGTCCACCTTGATTCCATCTGCTGATACGATGTGCCCTAGAAACATTACTTCTTTCAACCAAAATTCGCACTTGCTGAATTTGGCGAACAACTTCTCCGTTTTTAATGTCTCCAGGATGATTCTTAAATGATTTTCATGCTCTTGGTCATTCTTAGAATAGATGAGGATATCATCTATAAACACTAAGACAAATTTGTCTAAGTATGGATGGAAAACTCGATTCATGAGGTCCATGAATACTGCCGGTGCATTGGTTAGACCAAATGGCATGACAACGAATTCATAGTGACCATATCTTGTGCGGAAAGCGGTCTTAGATATATCCTCTGGTCTGATCTTCAGTTGATGATACCCAGACCTTAAATCTATTTTTGAGAATACACTGGCTCCTTTGAGTTGATCGAACAAATCATCTATCCTTGGAAGAGGGTATTTGTTTTTAAGTGTCAGTTTGTTCAACTTTCGATAATCAATGCACATTCTCATGGTTCCATCTTTCTTCTTGACAAAGAGTACAGGCGCTCCCCAAGGCGAGACACTGGGTCTGATGAAACCCAAGTCCAAGAGTTCCTGTAGTTGCACCTTTAATTCTTGTAGTTCCTTTGGGGCCATCCTGTACGGTGCCTTTGATACTGGGGCAGATCCAGGTTCTAGATCAATGGTGAAATCTAGTTGCCTGTCTGGAGGTAGTCCTGGCAATATTTCAGGAAAAACTTCTGGAAAGTCTCGTACTATTGCCACATCTTCCACCTTCTTGTCTTCACTAGCTTCCCCGTTTAGGTAGACGAGATAAGCTGTGCTTCCTTCCTTCATCATCTCTTTTCTGGCTTGTAATGCGGATATTACTGGTACTCTTTTCTTCATACCTATGCCGTGAAATTCCGTCGGTTCCTTTCCAGGTGGTCGAAGAGAAATTTTTCGTTCACTACAAAGGATGGTGGCGTGATTCTCAGCTAGCCAGTCCATTCCTAAGATCATATCTACGTCCCACATGAGCAGAATATTAAGATTGTTCGCTACCATCTTAAGTTCTCCTATTTCAAATTCTACGTTCGAGCAAACATGTGTGGTGGTAGATCTTTCTCCTGAGGGTGTAGTGATTCTTAAGGCACACTTAGCTCGTTCTGATTCGATTTCTACGGTATCTACGCAAGGGGCAGATATAAAAGAATGCGAGGCACCAGTATCGAACAGAATCATTATGGAAAAACCTTTAAGCTTGCCCATACCTGCCAGGTTTCCCTGGTTTTTCTCGGGCTGGTTTTGGGTGAGAGCAAAGGCTCTCGCCTGCTGCGGCAATGGTTGCTGCCGCCTCTGTTGCTGTTGGCGCTGTTGGTGCTTGTTTTGGTATTGCTGCTGGTATGGTTGTTGTTGGCGGGGCTGGTATTGGTATTGCTGCTGGTATGGCTGTTGTTGGCGGGGCTGGTGTTGCCCTGGAACTGCCTGCAGGGGCTGGGCATAAGTGGCCCTGATTGCCGCGCCCTGCTGTTTGTTGGGGCATTGTGAGGAGTAGTGGCCCTTCTGGCCACACGTGTAGCAACTGTCAGTTCCAGCCTTACAGACACCACGATGTGGTTTGTGGCATTTTGGACAAAGGGGAACTTCATTTTGTCTTTGGCTGCCTCCAGCTGGGGCAGGACCCTGTTGCTTCCCTTGTCCTTGTTGCTGATATTGTCCAAACGGCGCATTTCCTTGCCATGGCCTCTTGTTAGTCTGATTTTCATTTCCTCTATGGTCGTTCCAGTTGCGCTTCCCTTTAAAGTTCTGAGGGCGTGCAGGTGGGTTGGCTGGCGCTGAGGTCTGTGGCGGAGCCAACCTTTCTACTGGCATCGCAGCTTCGATGTCCAGTGCCCTGTTTAAAGACTCAGTGTATGAGAGTCCACCATGACTAGCTAGAGTCATCCGAATCTCGTGCCTCAGACCGGCACAAAATTTCTCTGCCATTTTCTCATCAGTATCCACCTGTTGTGGAGCATAACGCGATAAATCGCAGAACTCTCTGTCATACTCTGTCACCGTCTTCTTCCCTTGTTTCAGGCTATAGAACTCCGCCTCCTTCTTCTTTCTGTAGCTTTTGGGAATATACTTATCATATAATCCCGTCTTAAAGTCTTCCCAAGTGTATGCTGCCCATTGTTCGGGAGTCAGAGTCTTTCGGCGGGCTTCCCACCAAAAGTCAGCCGATCCGGCTAGTTGGAAAGACATACACGAGAGTCGCTCCTCTTCTGTGCAGTGTAGGAAGGTGAAGATACGCTCCAAGGCGCGTATCCAAGCTTCGGCCTCGGCTGGGTCGCCTGTCCCAGTGAATGTGGGCGGATTCTGTCGAAGAAACAGTTCTTCAGTCCTTCTAGCAGGGGGTGGAGGGGGTGGGGTAGGTTCCCTGTCGTTTCGCCGCCCTTCAGGTATTTCATCGCGATTTCCATCATTGTTAACGTTTCTCCTAGGGGGGCGACCTCGTTTAGGCGGCATTCTGCAAATTACAACACCCTTTTTAATACATTCTATACAGGAATCTCTAAGGCAATTAATAAAGAACTGTTTGTCAAATTTAACTTATCATAACTCCAAAACTAAGATATTAACAGGAACCGTTGCATACACAAGTCACATTATTCAAAGTTACTACATTCTTAACTGACTTGTGAAGAATAAAACCCGTAGAGAAACATAAAACATATACGAGATCGTCGCAGAAAGCCCATGCTAGGGTCATATATATATATCATGGAATATTGCCTCATCGAGGGCTTTTACATCGTCAACCCAAAATGTAAGTAAAGTCTATCTAGTATTCCCTATGATGTATCGGCTTACTAGTTAAGTAATCACAAAAGGGTTTTTATTCACGGAACGTCCTAGAGACCAACATTTCCGTACTAATGCTAGCTAGAAACAACATAAATAAAATCATAGTCATTGGAACGAATCATCGTTTCCGGAGTATATCCACAAACTAAAAACTATCAAATCTGTGAACTCTGAGTCGCGGTACGACTGCTCCTCGGTGACGCCAGGGGGTCCTCTTCTGGATCCTCCTCGGGGTCCTCCTCCTCATCCTCGCCCGGCTCCCAGCTGGGCAACGGAGTCTCTCCCTGGCCCTCGCCTGTCTCTTGCATGATCTGGGCTGAGCGGAAGATATCGTCCGCAATCTCACGGATCGGATCGTCTCTGGTGCTGATCCTGGCCGTGGCACGAGGCTTGATCGGAGCTGGAGTTGGCACGGGCTCGGGATGAGTACTCCTCATCGTACTATACGGTACTGTACCATCATCCTCCTCAATAGGGGCTTTGCCCCTATCTATGAACTCCCTCAGGTTGGACATGACCCTGTCAGCGTTGGCCATGGCAGTCGAAAGCCTTGCTTCTGCCGTAGGTATCATTGGTGGTGGAGGAGTAACAGCCCGGGCTGATGAGTCAGGAGGCGATGGGAAATCCCTGCGAGCCCGTGGACGAGAAGGGCCTGCCTCGTCATCGTGCCTACCACGGCGCCCTAGAACTGAGGCTCGTGGTGGAGGATCTCGGGGCAAGGCCATCGAGGGCTCGGGAGTAGTAGTGGGTGCTTCCGCTGGCAAAGGCGTCCCCACCTGTACGTAGTCTCCCGGAAGGATGTAGGGCCCTAGAGGGGCGCGGCCCCACAAAGTGAAACAGATCTGAAGCTCCGCAATAAAGCTAGGGAAGTCTCCCATGAGGTCGTGGTAATCTTCTCGGCGAAAGATGTAGTGGGCAGAGATCTGCCTAGCCCATCCCTGCCACTCGGAAGGTAACAGTAAGATTAACCTCTGGATACCGTCATACCCTGATACTCCATGTGCACTCGCCTCGACCCAGTGTCTGTGAAAACCTGCGAGGAACTGTCCGAGGTTATCCCCGTGACATGGAGCATAGGTGCGGTAGGACCGCTCGACCTCCTCTGGACTAGCCCATGGGGGTAGTGGTCGTCGTCGGGTGAAAACAGTCCTCGCCATCTAACAAAGGAAGTTCTATCGTCAAAAGTAGCATACGACAAGTAACTTAAGGCGATAAGGTTCTAAATATCTAAAATCGGAAAATAAGTTCGGTTCAATAACCATAACGTGCAAAAATACCTCATCATCTAAATCTAGCATCTACACAAGTCATACAGGTTCTTAATACTTAATCACAGATTACCTAATTCGACTATCATATAGTTCTAGTGTCGTTGTTTACCGAACTTAGGGCTTGTTATGTGATGATGATATTTTCTTAAATCTAGCAACGAGCACTAAAAGTTTCAACAAAATAAGTTCAAAAGGCCAAGCTAATTCGAGATCTCATCGTAGAAAAACACTCGAATATTTAAGCTATGCCCATGCCATCAACGTACTATTGGCGTTCGTTACGCTGCTCAATCTTCATGCTCGTGGTTTCATCATGCGACCCTTCGTGTGATTCTTCTTTCTCTATTTCGACCGTCATTGTCGATGTCATCGTAACATGAAAAAAAAGTTAAGGCATCTCCCTAAGTTCTCTTCTATGTTCCGTCGTGAGAGTGAGCATATATAACTTAACAGTTCTAAGTTCTTGTGATTCATACAATAGTCATACCTATTCATGCTTCATACATTTCAAGAAATTAACTTAATTAAAACTTGAAAATACTTACCATAACCTCCGTTGAGCGTGACGAGATGTAGTGCCAAGCTTTTGTCAACTAGTTCAAAAGTGTATTAACTTACTTAATCTAGACTCAACTTAGAAGGAATGAGTAGTACTCAGAGCAAAAGAAATGCTCTGATACCATTCTGTCACGACCGCACTTGCTAAGGATAGCAAATTCGGGGAAACCGCGACTAAGGGAGGGAATTTAGGAGCGGGAGTAAGAAAGGGGCATATTCGGTTTCTTGATGACTCGACTTGTATAAGGAAATCAATCGAAATATCTAGATATCAATGAAGGCCACAAGGGGACCGTACATAATATTATCCCAAAACGGGGTACTCAATATTTTTAGTACATTATTAAATAATACATATTGTTTGACATAATATCTTAACATAATCAGTGTTCGCAGCGGAATAACAATTTGAGTATATGTATGAAGACATATACTCTACTCTGAGGTAATCATCCTAGTTTGACAAAGCTCCGCTTGCACACTACATCCTCGATCACCGCTCAACCTGCACATTTAAAAATACATGCAGGGCTAAGTACAAAAGTACTTAGTGGACACTTGCCGAAATTTACATACATGCATAATATTTTATTGTCAAGCCTTTCAACAGTAGTAAGATACGAGGGTTTTCCTTTAAAGACTCGTATTTACCAAACATAATATCATTTCTTTTATCAATAACCCGCGCAGGTATTTTATATCATTAATCACCATATCAGTAACTCGTGCCGAGAGGGAGGCCTCCCTCTACGGACACTATGATCGGCCAACCCGCTAGATGACTCACGATCACAAGGTGTACACTAATTCCGAAGGGATTTGCGGTCCCATCCAGAATCCGAATTCGATTAACATCAGATAGGCAATTAATAATAAAACATAAAGCATTTAGGCATTGACAATATCATTTAAACTCATAAGCATAAAGTCTTAACAATTCTAATATATAATTTTAGTTTATACGTAGAAAGCCTACCTGAATAGCCGACTCACGGTTTAGCTCTAACTCTGGTGCTTGACCTTTAATCCGAGAAAATAAAATAAGATTCTAATTCTCGAAAAATCTCAATAAATGAGGATGCGTGAAATGATTATGCATGACTCATATTCCTTTAATTAAATTATGAGATGCTAATCCTATTTAAGGAATTAAATCTCGTCTTATGAGGTCGGATTATTAATCTTTAATAATCTACTCATCTTAAAATAATCTAATTCACTTACTAATTAATAATTAGTAAGTCTTAAAATTTATCACTAATTAAAATAATTAGGTTTAAATAATGGGCCTAAATTAATAAATCTCATTGGTCTTAACTAATAAATTTCATTGAACTTAATCAATTAAAATAGTAGGAGTTCAATTAATAAAAATAATAAATTCATTATTAATAATTAATAGAAGCCCAATCAAAATAAATAATAAGAGCCCATTTATAAAAATAATAGAGTCCAAACAATATATATATTAGCCCAATGGAAATAAAATAAGCAAAGCCCAATTGAATTAATCTCCGACCCGATAAAATAAACTAGGCCCAAAAGGAATTTAATTCGAGCCCAAATGAACAAATTCGAAGCCCAGTGCATTAATAATATTAGGCCCAACATCAATTAAATTCTAGAGCCCAACAAATGAGGCCCAAGATAATAAAATCATGAAGCCCAATAAGTGAGCCCATCATCACCCTTAAAGTAATTAGTAAATTTTAATATTAATTTTATCTCGTCAAAACCTTAGACTCAAAACATTATCACATAACTATCCTTTAGGTTCGAAACTATTTATTCGAACATCAACATGCGCATTAATCATAACTCGTTCTATTTATGTCATCAAGTCAAATATTCCGTCATTTAAAAACAAAACCTATAATATTACATAGATAAATTATATCATCATAGATCATGCTTTCTCATACATAAAACAATTTAATCCTTTTCAAATAATCCATATTAATAAGTCGTTTGAAAAGAATTAATTTAAATGAGAGTTTAACTCAAAATATTTTATTTTATAATCCCTTTATAAATACTTGAAATAAAGAACTCCATTTAAATAATTAATTTAAAGGTCAATATATATAATTAAATTAATCAAGCTCAATTTAAATTAATAATTAAGAGCTCAAATAATTTAAATAGATATAAGCCCAAATTAATTAGATAAATTAAGTCTATCATGTTTTTCTTTGAATAAGCCCCAAACAATTAAATTAAAATCGACCCAAGTCTCGGCCCAAACAATTAATAAAATCGGCCCAAGAGGGAGCCCAATATTTTCGGCCCAAACCCGGCTGAAACCCGGCCCAAACCCGGCTGAAACCCTAACCTAAATATACACACACAATAAAACACACTCAACACACACACATCAAATGCGCCTCTCTCTCTATCTCTATCTCTCGGCTCTCTCTCTCCCTACTCTCTCTCTCTCTCTCTCTCTTTACTCTCTCTGCTCTCTCTCTTCGTTCGGCTGAGGGCGGCGCCGCCTCCGGCGCGCCGCCTCGCCGTCGCCTCCTCCCCTCCTCTCCTTCGGCCACCGCGACCAGCCACCAGGTGTCGCCACCCTCGACTCCCTCGCTCCCTCGGCCGCTGGAACCAGGCGCAGCAGCGCAAGCACGCCGCCGCTCTGTCGCCTCCGCCTCTCCTCCATGGCAGATCCGCCGCCGCCGTTCAACGCCACGGCCACCGCTTGGGTCGACGGGAGCCGCTGGAGCTGTTGCTGCTTCGCCGGGAGTCGACGGATCTGGCCTTCAGCCGTTCGTCTCGCTCGGAGCTCCCGCCGCCGTTGGCTTGCACGGAGTCGCCGCCGACTGCAGCTGCTTCGCCGAGAGTCGACGGATCTGGAGTTGCTGCAGGCTCGTCCGGTGGTCAGTGGCTCGCTGGAGGAGCGCCGCCGCCGGCCGCTGCTGTTGGCAGCAAGAGCCCGGCAGCCGCCTCTCCCGGAGCCGCCGTCGCCGTGAGTCGCAGGGCTCCGACAATCCACCATCCTTTCTCTCTCGTTTTATCACTCACGATAGGTTCGTAAATTTGAATTAAAAACTGAAACTCCTCTTTCCCTTTCTTGGCAGATCGGAGACAACCGCGGCTCCGTCGCCGTCCGTCAACCGCCGGCGACGACGAGCCACCGAGGCTGCCCTCCCCCTGACCTCGACTCACACACGCAATCAGCCAACACAAAGGGTTTTTGTGCGAGAATCATATACTGTAATTGCTCAAATAAAAGTTTTAACTCTTTCCTTGTAACTTCAGTTCACAAGTACATATTTAGTAACTGTAAATCTATGAATTTGCTATTCATTTTCTTCATTTATCAAAGCATATGTAAATCTGAGTTAATGAGCATGTGTTGGTATTCTGGAGTTGATGTATACAATTGAAGGATATTATAATATATAAATTAGAAATATAAACCTTGAATGATGAAAGATGTGGTGTCGTTTCTTGGCTGCGAGAGAGATGGTAGATGAATGTGAGAGGTGGGAATTGGCTGAAAAATGGTGTAGGTTATAAAAGAAAAAAATGGGGTGGCTTGGATGGAAATTCTTCAGCTTACAGGTATGAACACTTTCAGCCTGCATGTAAGACTGAAGAATTTCCTTCAGCATGCGCTCAAAATTCTTCAGCATGCTTTAGGATTCAGCATGCTTAAGATTATTCTAATAAAAAAAATCTAAGAGATTAATATATTAATTATATGGTTCCAAACTCATTTAAATACATTAAGACATATAAGCCTAATTCTTATGGAAGCATAAAATCCATTTGAGCTTGCTTCTAACATAAATTAAATTACTCATGGGCTTAAGTAAACAATCGATAAAAGATTCATATTTAACACTTCAGTGTTAAATTCTCCACAATAAATTAATGGACTCAAAATATATTTTGAGTGCATCATCTATTGAAAATAAAAAAATAAATCATCACATATATAAATTATCAAATTCATATAAGTTCGTATTTTATAAATGGATGCTGAACTCTAATTACCATAATCAATCCTTAAATCAGTAATTAAAAGTATATAATCCTTAATAAAAAGTCGGGTCGTTACATAATTTGAACCAAGCAGGTGTAGTATCAATAGCGATCGAGTAATTACATGACTTTGCCCGATCAAAAAAAAAAGTTGCATAAAGGTGAAATTCCAATTCGTTTTTCGGCTGAACCTAATTGGAATTCGGATCGCCATTCGACAAAACGGCGTTATAATCAGAGAACTCCAAAGCTCTTGACTCAGCTCACTCACCGATGAGACGCCGCGAAATCGACAGGAGCGGACTGATCGCTTTGAGCATCACTTATTTGGAGTGGTAATTATCGACGAAGACGATCTCATGGAGCTTCGTGCCTGCTTCGAATTTGGATTCGATTTTGATTACACCGATTTGGATTCGAAGCTAGGAGGCGGCGGTGGTTAATAGGGATGTCAATCGGGCCAACCCATCGAATTTCGGGACAACTTTATTGAGTTGTCAGATTATTTGAGTGCAGGTTAATCGAGTTGAAATTTTTTCAGGTTAGAAATTTTCAAACCTAAGTCTAAATGTTTCGAGTTTCGAGCTAGTCCATTGAAATAGTCGGGCTCAAAAATTTATTAAAAAAAATTAACCAATATATATATCTTGACAATATTATATTTGTAATTACAAATAAATACACGCATAAATAACTTATATTTCATCGTAGAGTTACATAATACTCCCTCCGTCCACTAATTCATGACCTAAGGAGCAAAACACGGGTTTTAAGAAAAAGTGTATTTTTATTAGTTGAGTGGAGAAAGGGACCCACAATTAATGTATTGTTTATTAGTTGAGTGGAGAAAAAGTGTTGTTTTGGGACCCACCAATTAAATATAAATAAAAACTTACTAAAAATGGATAAGCCTTGAGTTGGTGGACGTCCCAAAAAGGAAAGAAGGCCTTGAATTAGTGGACGGATGGAGTATCTAATATGCAACTCTTAGAGATATAAATATGCACATACTTTTGTTAAATGATTATCATTTTCTAATTTTTACATATAATTATTTTACATTAAATATTGGCTTAAAACACAGATAAGTGAAATGATGAGTAAAATTTTTTAATATTGAATTTCTAATATTGAAACAAAATATATTTCACAAACTTTTGGGGGGAAAAAAATCTTATTATTCTATTTTTTAAAAGCAAAGCAATAAGTTGAACGAAAAAATTTCATATAATCAAGCGAAGACATTGTTTTTTGTCAGCCTAGAGGGTTTAGGCTATTTTCAGGCCAACTCTATCATACGTCGGGCTATTCGGTTACGGACTATTCAAAATGTAATTTTATCGAGTTGAAAATTTTCAGTCTTAATCCTTTTGAATTGTTAATTGGATCAGGTCACAGATTTTGAACTGATTGACATTTTTGGCTATGGATACCATCACTGCGATCAGTGAATTAAAGTGCTACTGCAGCGAGGATGAGCTTCGAATTCATGGTGGAGAGAAAAGAGAGAAAAAAGAGATAGGCGGATAGAGAAGAGAGAGTGTATTGAAAAACTAATATAGGAGCATAATTGTATTTTTATTTAAAATTTGATTAATTATTAAGTTAATTTTATCTTAATATATATATATTTTTTTTATTATATCAAATTGGGTAGTTTTATACATTAACCCTATATTTTATTACCTACAACAAGCTTTAAGTTACTGCGTGAGCAAGGTAGGTTTCACCAATAAATTTAAATATCTGAGTGCTGCTCTATAAAATAAAATAATAGACGTCATCACTAAGTATAAATTGCACAATGGCTCATTATTATAAATTAATTTTCTGTTTGTTCCTGCCGTAATTTTAGTCCATTGTCAGCAGTTTTGATATGCAGGGTTTTGCAGAAAAATTAAACACTAGCCTGTCTGTCGTATTGAATAATTGTGATGTACATAATTCTTTTTTGGTAGTTACAGAAGTGCATTTTCTCAATATTTTATAGTTAAATTTCCTGCCACTCTGAAAAATGAAAATGGTGGCTAATAAATTGTCCAGGTTCAACCTACATTGGACTGGAATTGCCATTTATTTTGGTGAGTATTTTAGTGAATAATCTCATCCACGTACACATCTTTAAAAGAATAGGTGGCTAAGATTTTTGAGCACTATTTAACTAATTAATAGGTGTTGATTTTATATTAATAAGGGTATGCTGGCTAATTTAATTTTTTCGTCCGGTCCAGACTTTCTTATGTGATATAAAAAATATATATATAAATATTGTTAAATAGTGTTGAGGTGGGTTTTTACAATAATAAATTAAACTTATAAATAAAAAGAAAGAATAATAAAAATCTGTCTACTTTAAGAATATTATGAATTTAGAGATAATTCCTAATGTTCAACTAAAACATTCAACAACAGAAGAACAACCTCCATAAACAAACAACAGTTTTTTTTTTAATCTTTCAATCGCTCAAAGTGTATTATGTATAACGTGTAAGGAGTAAAACATTCAACAACAGAAGAACAACCTTCATAAACAAACAACAATCTTTATATATATATATATATATATATATATATATATATATATATATAGGGGAGCGCTCCAGTGAGACCCCATATTTTTCGTGTAACGTGAGTACAATGACTAAGACATATAATACTAATGAACAAAACATATATCTAATGAACAAGATGTATATACTGATGAAAAATAAAATTTAAAAAATTCGTAATGAATAAGACATGTATATTGATGAACAATGCAGTATATACTGATGAATAACAAAATTTAAAATATTCTGCTCCCTCCAGGATTCGAACCCTGCGAAAAAAAATCACCTTCCAGATACAATATCAGCCATAGGATTGATAAAATAAACGCACCAGATCGTGCCCTAAATCTCACTAAAATTAGGGGGTCTCATTGGAGCGGCCCCCTATATATATATATATATATATATATATATATATATATATATAGGGTTAGGTTCAATGAAAAAGGCTTAAATGTAAGAAAGAAGAGAGAAGTAATCTCATCCGTTGATCTTATCTAATCTAACGGACATGATTTGTTCACGCCATGTTCAACGGATTTTTTCGTTGAACATATGGGGTGTCGAAACCCAGAACCCCCAAAAATATTGTATATGTTCACGAATGTTCAACGAAAAAATCCGTTGAACATGGCGAGAATAAATCATGTCCGTTAGATTAGATAAGATCAACGGATGAGATTACTTCTCTCTTCTTTCTTACATTTAGGCCTTCTTCATTGAACCTTGGCCTATATATATATATATATATATATATATATATATATATAGGGTGCAGTTATAGTGAGAACCACAATTATCGTGAGAACATAAGAACCAATAAAATTACTGCATCTGCTATACAAATTAATGCATCCGCTATTAAATTTAATGCATCCGAAAAAAATAATTTTTTTGCTCCCTTCAGGATTCGAACCCAACACCTGCATCCATCCACCAAGATGATGCATCCACCGTAGATCTTGACGATCGAATGGCTTAAAATGGTTCTCCGTTCTTATTTTATTAGTGGTTCTTATTTGAACCTCTCCCTATATATATATATATATATATATATATATATATATATATATATATATATATAAATCTCTCAATCGCTCAAAGTGTAATATGTATAAAGTATGACGGGTAAGTGTTACTAAGCACTCTAACTATTTTCATTTTCATGTTTTGCATCTTTAAAAATTTCAGTCACATTATACTTCAATTATGCTATTAACTGGTTTTTGTATCCAGCGAAATAATAAATTCACATATAAATTTTGTAGATGACTTGGCTTAAAACTAGTACGCCGTGTCAATTATAATCATATTAAATGACGTATAATGGAGCAACGATGTTTTTCTCCCTTAGTAAACGACGGCGTTTTATTTGGGCGCCCAAATCCTCATCTTCTGGTGTTATCTCGAGCTCCGACGAGTCCGCGCCATCGAAGAAGAAGAAGATTCCCGATCTATGAGCGATGGGTGTGGTTTCTAGACGCATTCGCATTGAGGAAATTGTGGTGGAGGATTCGATTGGCATTTCGAAGAAAGGGTTCAAGGCCCTGGTGGTTCAGGGCCAGAGTTTTAAGCAGTTGTTCAGCGCTTCGGCATTCAATTTGAATTCGTATTCTCAGTGATTCAGCTTTTGATTTTGTCTTTTGTGGCTTTCAACTCGGCTTTTGATTCCCGTAAATTGTTTCAACCTTAAGCATGAGCCTCCTCTCCTTTCAATTTTCAATGGGTTTGATGTTGAGAAGGAGGAAGAACCCTAATTATATCTTCAATCTTATGAACCCTAATTATATCTTAAATCTGTTAAGGGCATCTATTGGAGGTGAGAGCAGGCGAACGTGAGAGGAGACGACGAGGGTAGGGTGCAATTTTAATTAAGATAAATTAAGGGCATAAGAACCCTAATAATCAATATTAAGGGCATAAGAACCTTAGTTACAACCAAATACTTTAAATTAAGATAAAACGACATCGTTTTATTGTTAAGGAAAACGTTGTCGTTCAGTATATCGGCCGATGGTGCCATGTCAACTTTTCTGGCTCCCAAGTCAGCTTCAATTTGAGGCAATTTAACGAAGAATGCAAAAACCATTTAATAGCATAGTTGAGATATACTGCATCTGAAATTTTTAAATTGATGCAAAATGCGGAAATGAAAATAGTTGGGGTATTTAGCGGCATGAATCCCTAAAGTCAAATTAATATGTATAAAAGTGTGTAAATTTATAGTTACCTATGCCGACATTTAGGTTCCGCTAGTAGTAAGTATAAGATCGATCCCACAAGGAGATGATGTATTTTTTTCTCTTGTCACGGTCACAATTACTTAAAGTATTACTTTGGGTAGTGCACTGGAAATTAAAGATTTTGACTAAAAATAAAATATTAACATTAAAAAATAAATAAAAACATAAAAAATAAAGAACTTTTACTTTTGTCTAGTTTTATGCACAACGATATTTCCCGCGACCTATAATATTATGTAGTAAAATAATTCGCCAACGTGGCAAACCAATTATTGACATGGCAAATTAATACTCCCTCCGTCCCATTAAAGTTGGCCACATTTCATTTTTGGTCTGTCCCACTATTATTGGCTACTTTTTAAAAATGAAAACATTTAATTTAATTAAGCTCAATTAATTAATTTAATTTAAACTTTCTACCTAAACCTAAACCCTCTCCCTTCTCTCTCTCCCCTTTCGTCTCTCCCTCACTCTCAAGTCTGGCGACACACACACACATACGTCGCCTACCACCTCCAAAAATTCGGTAGCTTCCTTCTCCGGCGAGGGTCACTGTCGACGGCAACCTCCTCCCCATCTCATTCTCACCCTTTCCCCCGCTCTCTCTCTTCTGTCGTCACCTTCTCCCCTCCTCTGGTCAGACAGCAACAGCCCTACGGCCGCCGCCTCTGCCCCTCATCTCCTCTATTACTCTCCATCGACAGCAGCGCCGGCTCCATCGATCCAGAGCAACAGCGGCTTCTATTCCGTCAACAGGGTGGTTCGAAACCCTGCGGCGGCCAAAACCTAGATCTAAGGGGGACGTAATTTGGGGGTGGTTCTCCCTTTTCTCTTCTTCTCCGGCGGGATCTGGTTGTTTGATTTTGGGAGGTCGTCGTTGTGGGTTTCTGGTTTTGGGGTCTGGTTTTGGTGAAAATTGGATTGAGGAAATTGAAACAGGGGCGATGTCTAGCTGGAGAAGATGGAGTTGGCCGGCGGGGGCTCGCCGGAGATGAAGGCGACACAAAGAGGAGATAGAGAGAGGGAGAAGGGTTTGATTCGTGATGAGAGAGAGAGAGAGAGTTGAGAGAGAAGGGAGATAATACATTAATTAATTCTTTAATTTTGATGGACCACACTTAATTAAAATATAACCATTCTCTTCTTATTCTTCATGCTGAAAAGGATGTGGCCAATTTTAATGGGGCGGAGGGAGTACTAACTTGACATTTTAGAGCGGGAAAACTTTATTTTTACTAATCATTTGACCCCTTTTATATATATATATTTCGAAATCCATTTCGACAAAATAAGTCAATTAAAATAAAATCCATTTCCACAGTTGTCATGATTAGACAATGTGACCATCCCATCATCAAATTGCATTAGAGAGGCATCAAAAGCCTACTTCAACAGCTGCGCGCTGCGCCAATGCCCTTATCCCTTCGCCCCAGACTTTCCCTGCGCAAATCAATGTTGCATATTGGACAACATTTCATTTCCTCATCTGAGAACTTCTTGTTTATACATCAACTAAAAACATGAAAATTGGAGCAATGACTTGGAAGAAATTGAGAAGAAAAAAAGTGCTGCTTTTATCCGTTGAGTTATTGATTGTTGTTTATTTATTAGAGTCAAAATGCCAAGTTAGCATTAATTTGTCACGTCAGATCATTTGTTTGCATGTTAGCGAATTATTTTACCACATAAGATTCTAGGCCGCCGGAAATATCGTAGTGCAAAACCAGATAAAAGTGAAAGTTTGTATATTTAAAGGCATGATTATAAGTTCACGTGCAAAACTAAAAATATATCAAAATTTGTGTATTTTGGAGCCATTATTCCTTTATTGAAACAAATACATACTTTTAACTGTTAGCCTAGAAACAGAACAATAGAGATGACTGAGCTTGCAAATATTGTAAGCATGCCCAATTTATTAATTTGGTGAAGTTGCAATAATACAAACCAATTAAATAACGTTGTCATGTATATCCCACAAAATTTCTGATTCTGTACTTCCCGGACCATGTTGATCAATTAATGAAGACATGTCTATTTATTATACAAGCACTCACGAATTTAATTGCAATACCTAATTTTGCTATTTACATTCAAGGTGAGACCTTCATCTTTCCACAACTAACTCTAGAGAATTAATATCTAATTTGTTAATCTGACACCTGCCGTTTAAGATTTTAACTACTACGCCGAATATTATGTTGTATTGCGAATTCAATATTTTATTAATAAATATAAATATTTTAAATCTATTACTTTTATTAATTAATAATAAAATATATTTTTTTAGAAAGATATATACATTGCATATATACTTTTTTAGAACTTTATATTTAACCCACGTCCGCGTTGGGGCCGGCCCTCCCCCCCTTCCCTATTATTTCCCTTTTCACCCCGACAATCGGGCAATTTTTTATTTTTTTAATTAAAAGTATCATTTTGCATGCATTAAAAGCATCATTTCTAGTATGTTGTTTTTTTATACATACTATCATTTGCTTTTATAAAATACCACACAAAGAGTACCACGATACATCACACAATATATATGAAACACTTTATAATTATTAATTTAATATAATAATATTTAAATTTATATTTAATATTTATAGATTTAAATAATAACAAACAACAAAACACAAACATATATAGATTCAAAAAAAAATAGTGAGATAAAAAAGGCTCTCTCTTTTCGTCATCTCTCTTTTCATCAGCATAACTTGTAAATGTCAATTCTCATCAACAGTAGTGAAATCTTCCGGCCACCTCCTGTGGACATAGATAATTGTGATCGAACGACGTAATAATCATATCGTTATTTATCGTTTTAATTAAAAGGTGTTGATACTTGTTTCATCACAAAAATTATTTTATTTAATATTTTTTGTAAATAATGCCTCTTGTGCATCGCACGGGTGCAAAACTAGTTTACTATAAAACCAAACCAGCAACAACTAATATATAAGCACATATCTCAAATAATCAAATATAATTAGACCTAGAAAAATTCAGAGGTTTTGGCAAATAAAATCACGAACAATTTTGAATTTACAATTTTAAAGCAACTTTTGATGTGTGAAGAATTAAATCACCACCTTTTCATTTTTTACAATTTCATCCCCCTAATTTTTTTTTCGGCCACCAGAACATTAAATTGGAGTTTTCGTGGATTAGTAAAGACGACGTCAATTTTGTAAGGCTTAAACGGCATCATTTCGTACAATTTCAAATATTTTTTTTTTCAAATTATAAAGGGGAATTGTATCATGTATTTGCATCATAATTTTTAATATTCAGCACTTCTATATAAAACAACATCGTAATAACATGAATATTACATGGCAGACTAATTCACATAAACTCCAACTCAACAATTCGACGATCGAAAAAAAATCGGATGGACGAAATTGTAGGAATTAAAAAGGTAGTGATTTAGTTTGGCACGCCTTAAAAATCACATTAAAATTGCAAAATCGATATACTTAGTGATTTTATTTTTCAAAACCCAAAAATTAAATACATGACGCATTATCTCATTCTAACCTACTATCAAACTTTTTTCCCAAACTTGTAATTTCAAAATTCTAAGAGATAACACCTAGTTGAAGATTCCACAAATTGGTGAACCACATGCATCAAATCCCACCAACCATTTTGAACAATTTAGCTAATTAGGAGGACTAGACTAGTTTCCAAATTTCTCATCGACTAAAACCTCAAACAATTTTAAGCCCATTTAGCTCTCTGTGTTTTGTTAATTTCTTGCTAGATACATGGCAAAAGAAGAGAAGAAAGTTGAAGTTATTATAGCGGTTTACAAAGCACATTTGCATTGCCCAAAATGTGCACACGACATTCAAAAACCTCTCTTAAAAATCCCGGGTAATTAACATTTCTATATTTTTTATTTGTCTGACAATTCCAATCTGGCGAGTTTGCTAATTAGTTTGATTTATAAATGTAATTTACTCGTACTGTATATAAATTAGATTTAATAATCAATTTTGGAGAGAACTAATTAATAGTAACTGATATCGTAAGAGCAAATCTATGAGCTGTGCGAAAGAGATTCATTTGATTTTGAAAATTTAACAAGTTTGTAGCATCCCTGACATTTATGCATATATGGTTTCTGATTTACTAATTAAAATAGAAATTAAATTCCACAACACACCAATATTCATGAATGAATCAGGAGTTCATAAAGTTGAGGCAAAATATGAAAAGGGTGAGATCACAGTGAAGGGGACCATTGATGCCAAGAAGATTCATATCAGACTACAAAAATGGAGCAAGAAGAAAGTTGAATTAGTTTCCGAGACTAAATCCAAGGAAGAAGAGAAAAAGGTAATTAATTATAATAGCTAGTTAAAATACACAAAACTTTCAATAAATTCTGATTTTTTCCATCACCTTTAAAATTTGAAAAAAAATACATCTTCCGATATTTTCTGATTTTTCCCATGGATATAAAATACTTTCAAATAGAAGCTGATTTTAGAACTTTTGACTTAAATTTTTGAGGAAACTTATAAAAAAATACCAATTTCTAAAAGTGATATGTTTTTTAGCCCCACTTTAAAACTAACTCTTTTGTATACCAAAATGAATTAAAAGACTAAAATACCATTTACGTGCCCATCGTGCCCACGATTGTGGACACGATCATGCCCATCGTGCCCACGATGGTGGACATGATCGTGCCCATCGTGACCACGATTCGTGGGCACGTCATGTTGCGCGAAAATTAAAGTGGTGGGGACCGTAAAGTGTATTTTAGTCTTTTGATTCATTTTGGTATACAAAAGAGTTAGTTTTAAAGTGATGCTAAAAAACATATCAATTTTAAATATTGGTATTTAAAATCTTGAACCCCTAGATTTTTTGATACCTAAGCGTGATGAACAATATCTGTAGCATAATAAAGGGGATGTATCTGTGAATTGAAAATTCCTCACGCTTAAGAATCAAAAAAATTAAGTCAAAAGCCTAAAATCAGCTTATATTTGAGGGTATTTCATATCTGTGGAAAAATTCGAAAAGTGGTGAATTTTTTTAAATGTTGTAAAGGTCATGGGAAAAATCAGAATTTGTTGAAAGTTCGTGTATTTTACGGACAAGTATCCCTTAAATTTATGTACCCTTTTCTCAGTTCAAATTGTAATTTATAACATCTAATAAATATATGTATATGTATATCAGAAGGAAACTATAAGAACAATCACTATGAAGGCGTTCTTGCACTGTGATCAATGCGAAAGGGAAACACGTACAAGGCTCTTAATGCATAGAGGTATTAATTTATAGGTTATCTGAATGTGGTTTAGGTCAAGTTGCAATTAAACACCACCTTAATTCATCTTGCCAATATGAAACCCAATGTTTCGATTTGTTGTAATTGGTATACTACTGCCCCAGATTCGATTGATTTGTCACACTTCTAATTTCAAACAAATTCTTATCTTTAATTCAATAAATCAAAGATTATTGGCTAAAGCTTTATACTAACTTAGTATGCTATAATTGCAAATTAATGTTGCAGGTATACATAATGTTAAGACAGATGTAAAAGCACATACGATAACAGTTGAAGGAGTGATAGAAGCAGAAAAGCTGAGGGCATACATGAAAAAGAAGGTACATAAATATGCTGAAATTGTACAAGAAAAGAAGAAAGAAGAGGAGAAGAAAGAGAAAGTAGTTAAGGTTGTTGAGGAGAAAACCGTTGTAATTAAGGAGTTTAAGGAAGTAGAGAAAGTAGAGGTGAAAATTAAAGAGGGTGGTGGAACTCCTTACTTCATACATTACGTTCATGCACCTCAGTTGTTCAGTGATGAAAATCCTAATGCTTGTTCCATTATGTAGATACAAATATATTTATACAATTATATATATTTATGTATAGGTTGATTACGGTGAAAATCACAATTTAAATTAAAATGAGAACTGCAAACACTTTACAAATATGTAAAGTTATTGTATTCATCATGAAATTAACTGCATTCAGTAAAATGGAAAAAAAAAAAATGAAATTTTACTCAGCTCCCTCTAGAATTCGAATTAAATGAGAACTGCAAACACTTTACAAATGTGTAAAGTTATTCGTGAAATTAACTTCACTCAGTAAAATGGAAAAAAATGAAATTTTACTCCCTCTAGAATTCGAATTAACTCATGTGCTTCATCCATCAAGATTATACATTCACTGTAGATCTTCATGATCGAAGACTTGAGAATGGTTCTCCGTTCTTATTTTAAATACAAATTATCATTTGAATTTATACCTATACCTATATATATAAAGTTACTGCATTTGCCGTGAAATTAATTATACTTAAAAAAAATGAAATTTTTGCCTCTCAAAGGATATTAACTCAGGTGATCATTTGAGCTATTTCCTATATATTTTATGTGATCACCTGAGCTATTTTCTATATATATTTTATGTACATATATGTATATGTAAATACGATTTAATATAATTTAAATTGATTTTATATTTCAGTGGTATATTCCTCTCATATGTAAAGGTTAAATGATCAAGATACGAATCTGAATCCCACAATCCACCTCTCAACCTAGACCTCAAGTAATCAATTATATTCACTAAGACCCCACTCAAGTGCACTATCTCATCATGCGCGCTCATGAGAATTATCTCTTTTATTCATAATTATTAATTTTGTTCTGAAAAACTGTCGTCTTTATTTATAAAATTAACATTTTTTTGTAAACATGGAATATGGCCGGTAATTCTCTATCTCACAAAAGTGTGCATCACTTTTGACGGCAGTGGCGGATTCGGGGGGCTAGGGGGCGCTGAAGCCCCCTCCCATTTTTTTTTTAATATAGAAATTTATTTTACTTTATATATCTATATATATGTATATGTGTATATAAATAAGAAATAGAAGAAAAAATATAATATATTATTTCTAGTATATCAAACTATCCATATTAATTCTTTGAAATTGTACATTGATTTGTTACATTTATGTTATTTTTATCCTATTTTTTTTCTTATTTAATTTTTAATGTTGAATTTGAGTTCATTCTAAAGTTAAAAATAAAATTACTAATTATTAACAATGAAAGTTAGTTTATTTTTTTAGAAAATAAAATATATTTTTTTAAAAGGATGCATAAAAGTATTGTTTTGTATACTTTCAATTTACTTGATGTTGAATTAATTGAATTGCAAACATATATCTATTATATTAAGTGATTGTTAAAAAAATGCATGAAAATAAAGTGTACGGAATGTTCAAAAAATTGTGATGGGTCATGTGTCGTAAAATTGTGAATAAGTTGATAAAGTAAAGGTAAAAAATAAAAGATTTGTGATAAGACACACTTTTATGAAACATACTAGAATAATAAAAAAAATGTTGTGAGATGAGGGAAGTAAAAGTATTAGATCTGAAGGGTCTCGAATAGGTGTATGGGGGGGAGGGGGAGAATACACCTATAGGCTATTTTGTCGATGAATCAAAATGAAACTTCAAACACAAACTGACTCAACCTGCAGTTTACTGAAAAGACACTACAAGAATTTAGCTAATAGACAACAGATATTTAGTGTTGTCTATGTGGAAAACATTTGTAGGTGTCGTCGGTGTTGTCTATTCTGGGGCTCTCATAGACAACATATATTATCTGTTGTCTATTTTAACATAGACAACATTTAATTACCGTTGTCTATAATGTTATATACAATAGACCTAGCGGTTATAGACAACATATAATATCTATTGTCTATGTTATTATATACAACACGTAATGATTGTTGTCTGTTCTATGACAAAATTTAAAATATTTTTCTAGAATATTCAAATCCTTTATTTTGTAATACCAATATATGTGACAAAATTAAAATACTTAAACATCAAATAACCAAACAATACTAAAAAATAATTAATAAAAACTCGATTAATATCATAAAAGTCAAACATCTTGTTTGGTATTTCATCAAAAGACATTACATTCATAATTGTATCATCTCTAACTACGCCTTCATTTATCTACTAAAAAACCTCTAATACAATCTCCAACCTCCAATACAATCTCCAACCTTCAACATTCACCACCATTCATCCAACAAATTCAACCATCCAACCAGCTTCCATCTAAGGTAGCTTTGAGGTACGAAGCAGCAGATGCAACCTCTCTGGAGTCACTTTGTCATAACAATTCCTGGCCATAAAATTATTCAATAAAATTAAGGAAATAGCAACCAAAATCAAGAAATTTGTAGTGTGAACGATTTCCATACAGCCTGATGGGCCTACAGTTTTTCCATCAGCGCTGCCCTTCATCCTGCTCTGAGATGGCAACTTGTAGTCTGATACTTCTTCTATAGCTTCGAAAATAGAGGTTCTGCTCGTCTACACCAGGATTTGAATTCATGTGATAAAGAAACTAGGATCAGTTGAACTTAACATGTTGCTGGAAAACCATCTTGAGAGATTTATAAAACAATTAAAGGCAAATGGTAACTAAAAGTAGAATGGGGCATCAACTAAGAATTCAACTGAAAAAAAAAAGTAATTTGTTTCCAAAGTTTCTGCTGCGCAGAAGCTTAATTGGGTGTCTCACTGCACAATGCCCATCTTAGAAAAATTACAAAGAACAAGGTACTTATCCAATAAAGCTATATGTCTATATCAATTTGTTTGCCAACTACTATTATTTCCTTCTTGATGAATGATGAGCAGCAAAATACTTCACCAGAATAATTGTGTTACTGTTAGAGACAAGGAGGTAGGCCTGGAACCCGCACTATCACAAGATGGAACAGACAGAAACATGTCTACATGAAAATAGTACGACAAAATGGATGCAATTATGGGGATTCAAGGGCAAAAATGAAATGAGAATCAAATTGAGCCACTTTTATAGCATCACTACAAAATTGAATAGTGTTGGACTCCATGGCAGCCTCCCCAATACTTGTGCAAAAGTGACAACCGCAACAGCCTAAACTAGCAAGTTTGAGCTAGTAAGTCTTGCGTTCTTTCTATTTCAACATTGAAGTATAAATTAGTGATTCCCTCAACATCAATGGCCAAAATAGCAAGAAAATATATTAAAATCAGTAGAGTACAGACAAGCTGTAATCTGCGGGATAACACATTGTGCCAAATCAGTAAATGCTGGGGCAAAAACTGGCACACGACGTAAACTTACTTCTAAAGTATGGATTGAGACAGAAAAAAATCAAGCAACCATAAGAACACACCAAAATGGCTAAAACTAACGAATCAGAAACTAAGAGAAGTTGTAAAACTAGGTCTGTACAGTGGATATGAGATCATTCAAACACAAAAAATGAACAATTGCACTCGAAATTAAAATTCGTACTGTTCAGAAACCCTAGATTCAGCAGAAAGAGAAATTCAATCACGAACAGAATTCCTAACAAACCAGAAAATATGAAATTACCTTTCCATTGCAGAATTTCAGCTAGCAGAAGTTGAAATTTGTCAGGAATTTCTCCTCTCTTTTTTAGTCAAACCCCTTAAGAGAAGTGAGAAATCTGAAACGCCCCAAAATAATATCTTGAACTGGAATGTAGAAGGTATTCCAGAACGAGGCCGTAGAATCTGTTGGAGTTAATGTGGCAGAGCGCCAGATAGATCAGCAGGCCCAGCTCGTCCGGCAGGTAGCCGGCAACATCGCCGTGATAGAGAGAGGGAGATTTAGGTGGAGATGTAGTGGGTTATGGTAGAAGGGAGGCGGCGTCGTCAGGTTGGTGAAAGTGGAGGCGCCAGGATGAGAAAGTGGCAGCGACGGCGTGGGAAATGACCGGCGACGGCGTGGGTAAGGAACGGCGACAGGCGGTTGTCTTCTAAATTGTAGACGTTAACTGGGGCTTTTCCTTTTATTTTTGTATTTTTGTTTTGCCAATTTTCGACTTTTCACCTTTTCTTTAATTAAAACTCTGTTGTCTAGTTATATAATATACAACAAAGTTTGAAAATACTTGTCTATTAATAACTATTGTCTAAGAGCTGTCATAGACAACCGATTTCACATTTTGTTGTCTATAGCCTCATTTTTATATAGTTATAGACAACACGTTTAACCATTGATGTTGTCTATATAATAATTGACAACATATTTATAAATTTCTGTTGTCTATTTTATGTTGTCTATGTGCTTAATTCTTGTAGTGAGAGCTTTGACCAAAACAGGGTTGACAACTGATACTGAATACTCTTTAGTAAGGAGTTATCAGTTAAGTCAAAGACTTTAACCGATACACGTAAGACTTCAGTCGAGTTTGATAAACAGAGATATGTTATGAATCTTACTGACTATCAGAAGATAGATCAGTTAGACTGATAACACACATAGCGGAAAACTTTGTTTCGAAATAGCATGTGTAATTAAACACGTTGTCAGTCGTTACGTTTCTCTTTGCAATTAATCAGTTTTCAGTTTAAGAAGATAAGAGCGCAAGTAAGAATATAAGAACTGAAAGCTGTAAATAACTCAGAGATTTTTACGTGGTTCGGAAAAACATTTACTACATCCACGGTCGGTTGATCAGACCAACAACTTCACTGGCAACTGCTTACGGGTGCACTGCAAACCGATGCTCGTGCTTACGGGTGCACAGCAAACCTGAACGTGTGCTTGCGGGTGCACACAATCGAGACGACTGAAGATCCTATCTTCAGTACCAACACACCTTGTTGGATTTCTTACTCCTAGCGCACATTGGGCACTAAGACCTCACGGAGACAGAACACCGGTCTGAATTCCTTTTCGACACAAACACTCAATTCGGTTGGTTGAAGAGAGGTTTGAAAACTTGCCAACTAAACCACAAAGAACAAGTTCTTTGCAGTCAGTTTTACCTAGGCTTTGGATATACAATATTTGCCTAAGGACTAAGAGAATGTATGTAATCAGCAGTGACTGATTTTTGGCTTGGTAATTCTCTTCTTCGATTCAAACTTTGGACAGGCTTGGTTTAGCTGAGTAACAAATTTGGCAGCGTTTCAGCTTATGTTGTTGAATTGGTGAAGATTGAAGTGATCCTCGAGCGCTATTTATTAGAGTCGTCTTGAATAGATCCGTTGGCGAAGATGGTCTTCAAGATTTCTTCCGTTAGAGAGTAATTTGAACTTGGGCTGATGCTTCAATCTTCGAGGTTCCTTGTTTGGTGAGAACGGCTACTTTGAAGAGCAGGAGATGCGACATCTGTAAAAAGGTAATCACAAAAAAGAATGGCCTCTGCAGAGAAAGGACGATCCTGAGATCTCTGCATTTAATGCGGTTGTACTTCTTGAGTGCGTGGCTTCTTTTGAACGTTGGAGGTTCAGTCCGAGGAAGAATGCTTAACTGATACTTGACTTTAGTATCAGTCTGCTGAATCCACGTGGCACGCATTAAGTAATTTGTCGAAACTGGTCCTTCGACTGATACTTCAGTCGGCATCTTTAGTATTCAGTCTTCAATCATTCGTTCTTCAGTCTTTAGTCTTCAGAACAACAATCTAAACTAGAGAAAGAACTCTAACACTTGAGTTCGAACAGTTCTAGTCAATTACAATTGAAACCTATTAATTTTGGTATCATCAAAACTAGGATTAGGATAGTTCATTAAGTTCCCAACAATTTCCCCCTTTTTGATGATGCCAAAACCACACAACAGTTCTAAGCAAGAAAAAGACTGAACTCAAAGCATAAGTTATTAAACAGGGTGAATATTATTCCCCCTTAACAATAGAACCTAAAACTTGCACTCTGAAGGAAGAACACAACAGTTCAACAAAACTGAACGAAGACAAAACTGAAAAACATTAATCAGAGCCTGGACAAAAAGTCATTGTCTTCAGGTTGAGATAAAAAAGAAATTATTTTCATTTAAAATAACTGATGATAAATCAGTTTAAATTACAGGAAGAATGAATAACATCAAAGAAGAGCAGGTTCTAAAGATTATGGCTTCTGACCATACAAGTTGAAAACAGTTTTCCTGATTTCGTCAAAATCATCTGAACTGGAGTTTGTAGGCACATTCCAGATTTTGCAGATGGTTTTGACTTCTCTCTTGATGGATTCTCTGTTGATGCCGTTTCTGATTCTCGGAGGGCGAACTGTCGTTTTCAGGGAATTAGAAGTCGGAATATTTACTTCTCTTTGAGCAGTTTGCATCATCTCAATCATTCCTCTTTCAGGCCAGTTAACAAGAAAGTATTTTCATGCTTCTCTTTGAAAATCCCGATTCCTGTTAAGATTGGCGAAGACAACCCATTTGGTGTAGAGTTCTTTCAGCTTTTCCCACCATTCATTCATGTCAGTTGGTATCCACTGATCTTGTCTATCGAATCTATCCAGGTAGGATACCAAGAGTCCTTCGCAGACATACTGCTTCAATCTTTGTTCTTCTCGAAGCATTTATGGGAAGGGTTGTTGAGGAAGTGATCGTTGAGAACCTTCACCCAGTTGGAGAGCCTTCTTGGCCTTGGGCTATGGATCTCTGGATGATGATCTTTCTTCTCTGGATCTCTTTCTGCTGTATTCCCTTGAGGCAGAAGGAGCTTGAACAGAAGGGTTGGCAGTGCGTGAGATGAAAGCTTGGGATTTGGCAAATGCCTGTGCCAAATCTGCAGGAAGGTGTAACACCCCGCATTTTTCCTCATTATAAATATTTTGAGATTTATTTTTAAGAGCACTAAGATATAAAAATAAGCTTATGATGAGATGAGATATTCCAATAGATTGATTTATTATATTTTCGATGATGGGACTAGAGAATGAAATACTTTGAGGAAATAAGGATGTATAGAGATGTTGGTTTAACATTGATGAAGTTAAAAATTTCTTTTCTTTCGATAATTTGTAACAGCTCTGGCGTAGCCGAGCTCTGCTCTGCAAGCAGAGCTGATGTTGTGTTCTGCTCTGCTCTGGCAGCAGAGCTGAAATCCGAGCTCTGCTCTGGCAGCAGAGCTAAATCCGAGCTCTGCTTTGGCAGCAGAGCTGAAAACCGAGCTCTGCTCTGGAAGCAGAGCTGAAGTTGAGCCGAGCAGAGCTTGGTGAAACAAGAAATAATACGATCAACAAAAATAGTAAACGACACCGAATTTACGTGGTTCGGTCGAGAAGACCTACGTCCACGGGGGTTTTGGGGGTTTTTCCACTATATCGAGAGAGTGTTTTACACTTTACAAGTTGTAAGCTATGAAAATGACTATCCCCCTTAATCTATGCATCAAGGCCCTATTTATAAACATGAACATAAACTTAAGGCCCTTGGGCCCATTAGACCCCTAAAGCCCATTAGCCCAATGAATCAAGCCCAACCCCGTTATTCTAATCTACATCTTGAAATTAAGCCATCAGAGCTGGAAAGCGGAGCCGAGCCGAGCCAAGCCGAGAGTCAGGGCAATCCTGTATCAAATATCAGAAATAACCACAATAACAATAATAATAATCATAACTAGAAATATTCCCGTTATGTACAACACAACGCTGGTGCATATTTCAGTCCTCATCAGCTACTCCCCCCTAGTCTGGTTGAACCGGGTATTCTTCGTGTTCAGCCAGCAGTATTGTTAAAGCCAGCGCTGTGCTATTTTCCTTAATCCCTGCAAATCATGAAGACATAAAAGTTTTAATATTGTAAGAAAGCAAAGATAAGCATTTTCCCATTTACTTTGGAATTGTAGTTCCAAGTTAGATTTCCTTCTTGTTTGTTGAATGTTGACAAAGATAAATAATTTCCATTTCTTTGGGCGCGTAAGAAGACCAGCGCTGAGAATACCCCATATTGAATATTTTGTATAAATAAGCAATATAAATGCTTTGTGTTGGATGAACCAGAAGACCGCTGCAAGAATACCCGAATAACATAGGAAGACCCATGTCGAAGTTGAGAAATATGATACTCTGATTATGTGAGAAAACCTGTCATAAATATTTGTCGAGTCTGAAAAATATACCCTGTTGTTGAGCGCGTAAAAAATCTAGCGCGTGAAAAGACCAATAGATAATCCGCGCGTAGGAAAACCAGCGCATGAGAAGACCGATGGATGACAGTAGTACGTCAAAAGGCGGCTTATTTCTCGCTGAGCAGCGATTAGAATAGATCAAAGCAGCCTATAGAGCAGAGGCGCAAAATAGTGTAGCCCGTAGAGTAGAGCAGAGCATCCCGTAGAGTAGAACAGAGCATCCTGTAGAGTAGGGTAGAGCAGAGAAATACCCAGCCCGGTCAGAGCAGAGAAATGCCTATCAGATAAGAGAAATGCCCGTCAGAACAGCCCGGTCAGAGCAGAGAAATGCCTATCAGATCAGAGAAATGCCCGTCAGAACAGCCCGGTCAGAGCAGAGAAATACCCAGCCCGGTCAGAGCAGGGAAATCACGGTGGGGCATTGAAATCACAGCAGAGCATTGAAGTCATGCCCGAGCATTGAAGTCACGGCCAGAGCATTGGAATCATGCCAGAGCATTGAAATCATGCCAGAGCATTGAAATCACGGACGGTGGCAGAGCATAGGAATCACGGACGGTGGCTGTTCCTGGTCCGATCGCACGTCTTGTCGGGGCAGGACTTTGTCGAGGCCCTATCTTCCCGCGTTCACCCCAAGGACAAGGAGGTGACAGTGAAATTGAAACGAGAGGTTCTGACCAGCCAGCTTAGCCAGTTGGCTCTTCAGGTACCCTGCATTTTATATTTTTATTTAAAGATTAAATTACTAACCCCTTGATTTTTCTGGCGAAAGCCATTTCTCTGACGAAGGCCATTCTTCTGGCCGAAGTTATTTCTTTGTTCTGACATTACCCACTTTATTTCTTTGCAGATGGAGTCCCGAATCTGGGCGGCCATCCAGTGCGTTAATAATTATGATGCATTGGAGAAGGAGGAGGTGGCCAAGCGTGACGACGACGTCGCCAGCGTAGTGGAGCGTCAGAGAAGCAGGTCGCGACTCTGGACATGAAGGCCTGGATGGATCATATCAAGGACGAGGACCTCAACAGGATATTGGGGATTGATGCTCAGGCCCCGGCGAAGCCCGAGTGGTGGTACCCGATTTTGAATAAAGCCATTCCCCAATTCGCCTTTGGGGTTTATCCTGGTCCGGCGTTCCCCTCCCCGAAGTACCAGCCCTCCTTCTGCACGACTTTGGCCAAATTTGTGGAAAAACTGAGGGGTGGGTCTGGCGTTGGCCCTCACAAGCTCTCCCAGTTCAACATGGAGCCCCCGCTGCCCTCTGGCTTGAAGACCTCCGCCTTCGAGGACCCTGCCTCCTCTGCGGACGCCGTGGGACAACTTTATGCCTAGTATCAAAACAAGGACGCGTATATTTCTGAGGCAATAAAGTTGTTGAACCTGGAGCAACGTCTGCCCCCAGTGCACTTCTCCGAGACACTGCCGGTGCTTGAGGTAGGTGGTTCCTCTTGTGGAGCTTCCACTGTTCCCGAGTCTTCCGCTGCCACTGCCCTCGTCCCGGATCCCTCTATTGCTGCTGCCTCCAAGCCCTCTGATGTTGCTCCTCTGCCCTGATTGTGCATTTTTTGTAAACTTTTATCTTGTAAATACTTTGACTCTTCTTTTGGATATTGTTGAGGGATGATTTTTCCCCTCTGATTGTCAATATTATAAACCCTTCTTTTTGATCTGACTCTGCATTTATTTGTCCTTGATGCCATTCTGTCGCTTTGTCTTTGGAGCTTTGAGATGTGATGATTGTTTCCTTCATGTGCAATGGCGTGTTTATCCTTTTAATCAAAGTGCGGGAATTTTTCCTTAGAAATTTTGCTAACTCCTCCTTTGATGATTTCGCTGACTCCTCTGATTGGATTTCTCTGATTTTGATATGGTTGATGGTTTCCCTGTGACATCTTTGCATTCGTTGACTGGTGTTGCCGTAATTTCTCTAACTCTTCCTTTGGCGAACTCCCTATGTTTGCCTTTCTGTGGATTTCTCTGGTCCCACATTTTGGGGATTTCTCTGACTCTTCCTTTGGTGAACTCCCTGTGTTGGCCTTTCTGTCGATTTCTCTGGTCCCGCCTTTTGGGGATTTCTCTGACTCCGCTTTTTGAGGATTTCGCTGACTCCTATGGCGAGGATTTCGCTGATTCCTTTGGCGAGGATTTCGCTGCTGCTTCCCATCCAAGCATTCCTTTGCTACGTCCCATCCAAGCATTCCTCTGCTGCTTCCCGTCCAAGCTTGAACACTCTGCGCGGAGCATGGAGGACCCGGGGGGTGCAACCAACTTTCGCGGCTTATGATTAAGTAGTGACCTCTGCGCGGAGCATGGAGGACCCGGGGGGTGCAACCAACTTTCGCGGCTTACGATTAAGTAGTGACCTCTGCACGGAGCATGGAAGACCCGGGGGGTGCAACCAACTTTCGCGGCTTACGATTAAATAGTGATCTCTGCGCGGAGCATGGAGGACCCGGAGGGTGCAACCAACTTTCGCGGCTTACGATTAAATAGTGACCTCTGCGCGGAGCATGGAGGACCCGGGGGGTGCAACCAACTTTCGCGGCTTACGATTAAATAGTGACCTCTGCGCGGAGCATGGAAGACCCGGGGGGTGCAACCAACTTTTGCAGCTTACGATTAAATAGTGACCTCTCCGCGGAGCATGGAGGACCCGGGGGGTGCAACCAACTTTCGCAGCTTACGATTAAATAGTGACCTCTGTGCGAGCATGGAAGATCCGGGGGGTGCAACCAACTTTCGCGGCTTACGATTAAATAGTGACCTCTGCGCGGAGCATGGAGGACCCGGGGGATGCAACCAACTTTCGCGGCTTACGATTAAATAGTGACCTCTGCGCGGAGCATGGAAGACCCGGGGGGTGCAACCAACTTTCGCGGCTTACGATAGCAATGAATCCTTTGCTTTGTCCTTGGTGCTCGCCTTTCTCTTAACTTGCTTAGGTAGCAGTTTTGAATTTGTTTTTCCCTTGATTCGCTAAGCAGCCATTTTGAATTTGTTAATTAGGGACTATGGGTATACACCCTACTCCCCCCTCTGGTGACATGTGCAATGCTCTGCATGAACATGTTAAGTAGAGTATGGAATATGAAAATCGATAATTAGAGTGAAAGAGACAACGCCAGAGAAATGGGTTTGTAGCTTCGCGGCAAAGTATCCGCTAGGATGTCATCGGAGAACGGACTGCAATTGTTGATGGGGTGGAAGCTTGACGTCTTAGCCCTCTTGTCCTCCTTATATCTCCCATGTTCCCTCCTTTCCTTCGGCGCGTCATGGGCATGACGCTTGTGAACCCTATGGTCACGCTTCCCAGAGGAGTACTCCAACTCCCGTCCCTCTGACCGCCTGGTCTGTAATGATTTCTCTGACCGGTGGGATTTCTCGGACCGGTACGATTTCTCTGCCTTGTGGGACTTTTCTGACCTCTGCGCTCTGTCGTCCCTCTGGGACTTCTCCCTTATTGAGTTCTCCAGGTCCTCGAGCTGGTGTTTTAGTTGCGACACTTGGTTTTTCAGTCGTGCATTCTCCCTCGGCCTTTCCTCCTCGAACACGGGCGAGATGGATTGACTATCAGACTCATCAACCCCCTCCCGTCTAACAACGCTATTAAGCCTGACTCGGCTCCCCTCTGGCCTTTTCTCCAATTCCTAATCGGCAGGAACCCTTTGTATCTCCTTAGGCAGCGGGGCCTGTGCATCAGTGAGTTGGTTGTTCATCTCCTGAGCAGTAGGAGGCGGGGCTTCAGTACCCTGTGGAATGAGCGCTCCTATCAGTGGAGCCGTGGTGGGAACAGTAGACAGCAGCGGGGTCCCTAGTGCTTGGCGCACGGCAGCATAGTTGAGCAGAGCCAGCATCTGCTCTGTCAGCCCGAAGTTCAGCGGTCCGCCACCAGACGTGGGGACCAAGCTTGGCACATCGAAACCCGGTGTCACCAGAGCAAATCTCTGGACGTTAGCATTCTGCCCTGTCGGCGGAGATAGCTGAGATTTCCCCATAGGATCGACGTTAAGCTCAGACGAGAGAACATATTACCCGGTGAATTAACCATGAAAACCCAAAAAATACAAAAACAGAGCACCAACCAGCAGATTGTTAGCGAAACATGTTAGATCCGTAATGAAAACAAGCATTAAGCGAAAAAACAGCATAGCCACACACAAATATCGAAATAAAACGTAAGATAATCAAAAATAATCACAGATCTCCCAATTCGCGACTTCCACCACTTTTCCCCCATGCACAAAAAATACAATTAATCGCAGATCTCCCGGATTTGCAAGTAGATCGGCATAAAAACATGAGTATCGAGCTAGAATGGCTTGGGCACTCCGAACAACGGCGCAATCGGGACCTGCGCATGCAAATCCGGCCGCGATTCCAGATCTGCATGCGCAGGGGGTCGAATTCTCACGTCTTAGCCCATTTTTCCCACAGACGGCGCCAGTTGGTGAAACAAGAAATAATACGATCAACAAAAACAGTAAACGACACCGAATTTACGTGGTTCAGTCGAGAAGACCTACGTCCACGGGGGTTTTGGGGGTTTTTCCACTATATCGAGAGAGTGTTTTACACTTTACAAGTTGTAAGCTATAAAAAATGACTATCCCCCTTAATCTATGCATCAAGGCCCTATTTATAAGCATGAACATAAACTTAAGGCCCTTGGGCCCATTAGACCCCTAAAGCCCATTAGCCCAATGAATCAAGCCCAACCCCGTTATTCTAATCTACATCTTGAAATTGAGCCATCAGAGCTGGAAAGCGGAGCCGAGCCGAGAGTCAGGGCAATCATGTATCAAATATCAGAAATAACCACAATAACAATAATAATAATCATAACTAGAAATATTCCCGTTATGTACAGCACAGCGCTGGTGCATATTTCAGTCCTCATCAGAGCTGAAGTTGAGCTCTGCTCTGCTCTAACGGCAGAGCTGAAAACCCGAGCTCTGCTCTGACGGAAGAGCTGAAAACCCGAGCTCTGCTCTGACGACAGAGCTGAAAAATCTAGCTCTGCTCTGATGGCAGAGCTGAAAGCTTTGCTCTGCTCTGGTGACAGAGCTGAAATCGAGCTCTGCTCTGCTCTGGTGGCAGAGCTAAAATCGAGCTCTGCTCTGGTGGCAGAGCTGAAATCGAGATGTGCTCTGCTCTGGTGGCAGAGCTGATGTCGAGCTGTTCTCTGCTCTGGTTCCAGAGCTGAACCAAAGCTGAAGTAGCTCTGGCCACCAAGACTGTTTAGTGTGCAGAACTGACTTTAGAGAGGGGAGTCAAAGCAAGTGGATAAACATAGTTAATGGATAAGATTCTTTTTGTGGATAATTAAGCATGTGTTTTAATTGAAATACTTGGTGGCTAAGTAAATGGGATTAAATAAAACACCTTATTTCTCTTTCATCCCTCATCATAGCCGTCCCTTTCCTCTCTTCTCTCTTTCAATTTTTATCAACCACCATTGTTGGACATAACTAAAGCTCCATAGATCAATTCTACACCATAGAAAGCTTTAAAATCAAGCACAAAACATCATTATCTCCATAAATCAAAAGCTAGATTGTGATTGAAAGCTTGGTTTCAAGAAGGAGGAGCTATACTTTTCTCTTCAAAAATCATAGAGTAAGCTTCTAAACACATGAATCTACTTATATTTAAGCTTGATAAACATGTAAATGGAGGATCAAAGCATGAAAACATCACCTCATCTTTTCTTCAACATTTTCGAAAATTACTAGGGTTGGAAGTCTTCTAAAATATTGTCATCTTCTAACCTTAAGTGGAGAGTATATACATGCTATTAAGATGTTATTTATTTGTCTTTTGAATGAAAAGCATAGATTTATTTTGAGATATGGGTTATTGAAGGTGTTAGTTTGTGTGATGTTGGAAATTTGAAGTTCATGAAGTAAGTGAGGATTTGGTAAGAATATGAGCTTATGAGATTGTAGGTATCATAGTTGATGGATTAAAATGATGATTAGAAATGATTGATAAAGATTATGATCAATTGGTTTGATGGGAAATAAGGTATACTTGGCTATATGCTTAAGATTGGCTAATTGATGAGTTAATTGGCTAGCTTACCAAGCTACTGACTTGATTGAATTCGACAAGGTTTTTGATACCCAAAAATCTTGAAAATTTTATGATAATTATATATAAGTGTTAGAAACGAACATGAAAAATTTGAAGTCATTTGGACATCGTTTGATACCCTTTTAAATTATAAATCTCCAACTGCAACTTTCTACCGAAAGTTTGGAAGAAACAGATACTAGAGTCACCTTTCTAGTAGCTTTCCCTGAGTTTATGGTTTCTAAATTTTTATATGAACAAGATGAACATGTAAGCTATCTACCCACAAAATTTCAAGTCATTTTGACAAGATCTACGATTTTTCAAATATCAAAACTTCCAGTTGCACAAAACTGCCGAATATGGTAGGCTGTAGGAAAATGGTCATATCTCCTGAACCACTTAGAGTTTTGCAACCTACTTTTTTTTAAATGAAACTAGATTTCAAGAGGTTTCAATTGGTATGAATTTCAAACCCAGGGAAGTTCCGAGGTAAAACAGTTTATTGCTTGAAGTTGGGACAGGGTATATGAGGGCTAGTAATAGGCATTCACAACACTCCTACCTTTGATTTATTAAATTGCATGTGTTAATGGCGATAACTATACACCGTATTAATTCATAAAAATGCTAATGGAGTATATATATATATATATATATATATGAGACTTTTTCCGAGTTTAATTAACTTAACCGAAATTGGATTTTCTTGAGTTATTTAATCACATAATTGTGTCATTAAGTATTATGTGAATTATCGAGAATGTATTAGAGAATATGATGTAATGCCATAACTTCAGTATGTGATTGTAGATGCTATCTGGGTTTGATTATCTAGGAGTTTTTCCTTAATGGACTATTTAGACTTAAGAATTTGATGATAAGTCGAGAGTAGAAACGGTGAACATTTAAGAAGTATTATTATTATAAGAGTGATTATTTAGAAGGTACCAATGAGAAACGAAGAGTAGAAATAAGATGAGAACAGTGAACTTAGTGAGGATTTGTCTGATCGACGTTTATCTTATTACATGAACCGTCTACGCCAATGATGATATCTGAAGATACAAGTCGAGGGCATAAGTAAGATTGCTCCAAAGTACGGGAACCGAAGCTAGGATTTCCAGGTGGGCATTACTTTCTAATACCCCTATTACTGGCTTTCTAAATGATGATTATGATGATGTTTATAAGTTTTAAAATGATTTGAGATAAATTGATGTTTGAACTAATTAACTTGCCGAGTTTTGATGACGACGAGCCTGTACGTTACCCTCTACGGATGAAACGATTTCGGGTCCTGCCAAAGGCGAGATTGTGTACACGGAGGTAACCGTGAGCTGTATACCGGGTTGGCCGGTCAGAAATGACTGTGAGCCGATTGTCAGGTCAGCCGGTTACGGTGCTTGAGAAGGAGGCCTACTTCTCAGTGCCTTGATGATGATGAGTTGTAGAAGTGGTACTACATGCTAAGTATTTGTGACTGCAGTCTATCTTTCTTTACTTTATGATGCTTATAATTTATCAATTGCTTACACGGGTTCTTTTAAGAAAAACCCCTGTGTAAAGTATAAATGGCAAGTTAAATTTATAGCTCTAAGAGCGAGATTGTTTATTTTCGGCTTATGTCCACTGAGTATTTTATACTCAGCCCTGCATGTATTTCTAAATGTGCAGGATGAGCAAGGAGAGAGATTGGGGGACCGCTGGAGGGTTGTTGTTTCTAGACGACTTTTGAGTACCGTATTTTGCTCCTATACGGTAGTGTGAATAGTTGAAGACTATGTCCTTTGAACTTAATTAGGATTGTCACTCTGGGCTATATGTCTTCATACATATAGTCTGATCACGTTTTGTTGTGCTACCCTGAACAATTTGAATCCTTGTAAATATTTAGCTATACTCCCTTTGTTTTCGTTGACTAGAACCCTGATACGTTTGAATGTATGAAGCCGACAATATTTCTATTAAGATTGATGATATTTTATTTGCTTGAGCATGAATTATTATTAGCTTCCGCTTGATGAGTCATCTAGTTTTCTTTGTTTTACCATATCATTTTATTAGTCGTATCGATACCCGATCTACGCTATCACTGGCTAAATTTCGGGCTGCGACAGAAGGTCAGGTTCACGATTGTCGCATTTATCCATATACTCTTCTCCCTTTTTGGCATCATCCCTAGGGAGAGAGTTGACTTTCCTTTGTAGATCTTTGATATCACTGAGCATTGTTTGGATGAGCGTGGAGTTCGACGATTCTCGAACCACGTTGAGCTCGCTTTCAAACTTTGCAAGTCGGGCAAAGATTGGACGGAGCTCTTCTGCAACCATGAGTTTGGCATCCGTTGCAGTCATGAAATCTTTCATGAACTCAATGCGCAGTTTTTCAATATGGAATTGGAGATCCAGAAGATGTTGCTTGGACTTGATCTCTCCTTCCAACACTTGTAGCTGCAGCTCCTTAATGTCCTGTTGGACTTTTGGAAATCCAACTTGAGTTGGAATCAAGGCTTGTTGGAGCTCAAGGTGATCAATTTCTGTGGTGGACATCGTTTACCACCAAATAATTCCTGCAGAATTATCAAAATAAATTAGTATGATGATAAGCAGGGTCGATCCCACAGAGAGCAGGTAAAATCATTCAATTCCCTAAAATCTATAAAATTGGTGATGCCACCACGCCTTAACTTGAGAAATATTAATTAACTAAGAAAGCAAATTAAATCAAATAAATTAACTCTTGAAATAAATCAATAAAAAGGTAACTCGGCTCAAATAAATCCACACTAATTCAAAGCTCTGATCATCGACGCAAAGATTAATTAACCCCTATCAACCAACTAGTTATAGGATACCGTGATACGCACTGACATACCCCAATTCCTACTTACTGTGTCGATAGACGGCTGGATACGCCAGTCCTACCTATTTCCCTTATTAAAATATAACCTAACTGGATACGCCAATCTTAGATTTAATATTATAATAGCATTAAGATGAAGGAACCCAATTTATATCAATTATCCTAGATACGCTAGTAATAATTAATATACCAATTAATTCCTACTACGAACACGGTAGTTTTATCACTAATCAGCTCTAGTCCAACAATTACGGATTGGAGGTGCTAATTGACTATGATCCAATTAAACCTAAGTTGGCCAGACTTAAATAAAATCGGAATTATCTTTAAACCCTAGGAATTAATCGAAATCAATAGGAATCAATTTTTAAACCAATTAGGTCTCACAGATTATTAAATTAATGCTTCTTTATTCTTGCCGAATTAAAAGTTTAGCTACTCATAATTAAATTAACAACAATCAAATAAATTAAAGCAATCATAGAATAGTCAAACACAAAATAAACGAAATAAACTGCAATCGAAAGAAACTAACCAAAACTTCAAACTAAAAATTAAACTAACGAATTAAATGAAATTGATATAAAGTCACCACAAGTATAAAAAAATTCGTCTGCCACGGTCGAAAATACTCCAGCCGCAATTCTTCCAATTTCCAAAGCTAGAAAAAGTAATAACTTCTAACTAAAACTTGCATGCATAAAAATAAGGGTCAAAATTTAAAATACTCACCTTCATAACTTATCTATCAAAAATACCCACTTTCACAAAACACATATCAACCATATCCAACTCATAATTAATGACAAAACTACCCTTCAACAAATCCTCTACATATTCATCATCATACCTTTCCATGTTCAAATTGGAAATAGTCTATAAAGACATTATCAGGCCCAACATGCTTCCGTAACACTTCGAAATAAATCTTAAATTTAAACCAACATTATACCTTTGTCGACTGGTCTTCTTCAGGAGTCAGTCCGTTGCGTTTTACGGCTCGTCTGCCCACCCGGCACGCACCAACCACGCACTCGCAAGAGATGGTTGCAACCTTTCTCCTTCACTAAGTGTCGACTAAATAATATGTTGGAAAAATAAAGAAAATATTTTTACTCAACCGGAATAGTTGGACAAAAACTAAGCGTTTATAGAGGAATTATATAATAATTAATTTATTTCATAAATCTTCCTCAAGGGAGGAGACTAACTTGTTTAGCTACTCATAGTAGCTAATACTTGTGTACATAAAATAAAAGGAAACTAAAACTAAAACGAAAAACTTTGAAAACAAGAATTTAAAAGCTACAAAGATAATTTTTCTAGAGAGAGAAAGTGGTGTGTGAAAATGTGTTGTGATTTTCCGGATCCCTTCTTCTCTCCAGCACTTGGGTTTATATAGAGGTTTGATCCCCTCTATAATTGCTCGGTTGATGGCCTCGGATTCTATCTTCGTGGCCAGCTCTCTTGAATGTGAAATCCACCTTCTTTTGTCGGCCATGATTGCCGACATTTGTTAATGTCATCACATGGTGCTGGACCCTTGCTTTATCGTTTTGTGATGATATTGGTAGGGGCCAGCTGCTTTTTCTTCCACTCACGTTTTGTCCTGGAGCGTTTGGTGAGTGGTCCTTCTGTCATTCCACCCACTTTTGTCGTTTCTTTTGTGGGTGCGATCCTTGCTGTGAATCACATGATTCACTTTGCTTTGTCGGCCACTTTACTTTTTTGGTGCCCGAGGGTTTCTTCCCTTTGGAGTCTGATGCTCATCATGTTCATCAGACCGGAACCTCCTTCTGTCAGGCTTCGGAAAAATCCTTTGCCGAATTTTGGCTCCTTCTGCGTTGAACATTGATCGCAGACCTTCTCAATCCAATGGCCCAGATGAGCCATGTTGCAAAATTTGCGACGAGTCTCCTTGCTCCCCGCAATCTTGTTTTCCCACAACATTTGCCGTTTATTTTCGAATGATTTTTCGGCAAAAGGGGTCGTAGTTCCTGTCATTGTGTTAACCAGGAACGTTCCCAGATCTGAACTTTGGTAGAACTTGAATCTGGACTTCATTTTATCCATCTCTGTGAGACAGACCCATAGACCCCATGCTCGTCTAATGGAGATTTGGTCCTCCTTGAATGTTGAGACGATTGCGGCCTGGAAATCGGGAACTTTGATCCGGTTCAGGGCTCCCGTGTCAGGTCTCCGAAGCTTGATGAAGTGGAAAGCTTCATGGATTCCTTTTCCAACTGGCTCTGGCGCTGCACTGAAAAAGTACAATTCCAGAACATCTCCCCGTTTGAGGGATTCGTTGTTCTCCCATGCATCAAACACCGTTTTTTGGATCCATTTGGGTAGACCCTTGATCTCGGTGAAGGCTGGAGAGGTAGTATAAACTGAGGCCAACGCCCCAAACTCATACCATTCCTTGACGTCGTGTGGACTGGCTCCTGGAGTTGTCCATACCCGAGGATATTTTCCTCCAACATCAACCCGGCAATTTCCCGGATTAATGCCCTTTCTTGTGAGAAGTTTCTCCCACCTATCTTGATACATCTGCCAAGAAGGAGAAATTTCAATAAAATCAGTATCAATCTTAACTTGGCCTGTCATTGGCCTAAGATTGATCTCTTCCTCTTTAACCCCAGAGGTGGAGGGTTGACATGTTGATTCAGGGTGTGACCCCTTAACAACATCTTCTCCTTGAGGGTCCGGCTGTGAAACCATCACCTTAGGACTTGGGCTAGGGGTACTTGAATCCCCTGCTACAGGTAATCCGCCCTGTACGGAAAGCATTGCTTTAATCTGATTATCTCGGATAACGCGCAAGAGCGGCTTGTTGATTACTTCTTGAAGATTGAACATCTTCATGAAGCATGCATCGATTTGGTTAGATACTTGAGCTTCGTCAGCCGCTTGTATCTTCCCTGCTTGTTTGGTGTGTAGAACACACTTTTGCCATTCCTGTTGTAGCAACTCTAAACTTTCAAAGAGTTGCGCCTGTTTTGCTTCGATGGCCTCCACCTCAGGGAGCTCCATCCCTTGTAAGGAAATCTGCAAGAACATTTTGATCAGATTTCAAGATGACAATATCATAATCATAATATTGGCATTCTGCTTGCCATCTAAGCAATCTAGTCTTTTCAGGTTTAGATTCCATCTTTTTTGTTAGGAAAGCTTTAACATTAGTGTTATCTACTTTCAAAATGAATTTCTTAGCAAGTAAGAAAAGCGGCCATTTTTTAAACGCCTTTCGCACTGCAAAGAATTCCTTTTCGTTGATGTGCCATCGCACAGCTTCGTTATCGGAGAAAAGACCGCTACAATATCTGCAAGGTTCTTCTCCATAGGGGGTGATTTTTGTGAGCACTGCTGCCCACCAGAAATCACTTGCATCTGTATAGAGGACCAGGTCATCCTCATCTTGTGGTATTGAAAGTTTCGGGAGATTTCTGCAAATCTCTTTCAACTTCTTTATACCCTCCCGATGCTCCTCCTTCCATATGAATGGAACATCTTTCTTTAGTAATGGCCCGAAGACTTTCCTGTGCTCTGCAAGATTCTTAATAAACATTCCTGCAAAGTTAACAACTCCGATGAAGCTTTGGAGCTGCTTCTTTTCTTTGAGATCCTCCGGGAAATTCTGGACCTTTTCCACAATATGATCTTGTAGAATAATTCCAGATTCATCAATCTCAATTCCCAGAAACTCCATCTTCTGGGTGGCTATGACTGCCTTCTTTTCAGACAGCACTAGTCCTTCTTGTTGGCAAACATCTGCAAAGATCTCCAGATGCCTGACATGTTCATGAATGTTTTTTGATGCAATGAGAATATCATCAATATAAACAAACATAAACGAAGAATAATCCTTGAAAAGATTATCCATCTTTCTTTGGAATATCTGAGGTGCGTTGGCTAGCCCCATTGGCATGACATTCCAGACATAATGTCCTTGTGGAGTTGAGAAGGCTGTAAACTTCTTACTCCCTTCCTCCATGCGAATCTGGTAGAAACCTGATTTGCAATCGAACTTTGAGAATACCCTTGCACTTCTGATGCAGTTGATAAGGTGTTCTCTACTTGGGATGAAGTATCCGTCAAACTCAAGAATGTCATTAATCCCTTTATAATTAATGACTAATCTTGACTTTTCTCGCTTGATCTCCCCATGATTTCTCACCAGAAATCCAGGACTGCTGTAGGGTGATCTTCATTCCTCGATCAACTTTAAATCAAGGTGTTCCTTGATTATACTCATCATATCCTGTTGATCTCGAGGGTTCATCAGGATAGGTCTGAACCTTACGAACTCATGCTCATTTCCAGTTTTAACTTTCAAGGTTGCTCTGAGCAGCAAAACTTCTCCGAATCTCCTTTGATCCTTCATTTGGGGTCTCCGGAGTCTGCCATCATCACCACGCTTGCTGCGGAATTTGATTGGTATTGAGCGATGAAAAGCTCCATTGAGCCTTTGCACAATGATCTTGTGATCACAATTGGTTGTGAACACTAGCCTTCTGGCTTCATTGTCCTGTATGTACCGCTTGAAGCTTTGCAGAAAATTATTTCCGAATAATATATCTGCTCCGGTATCATGGAAATAAATTGGTGGAGTCTTGATCTTGTACCAAGGTGTCTGTCCTGCTCCGCCGATCAATATTTCCGTTTGTTTTACTCCCTTTGATAGAAGTAAGATCTTTTTGGAGAAATCCCTTCCTGCAATTCGAGGTAGATCTTCTTCCACTTCTGCTGGAAAGACTCCTCGTTTTGCTGTACAGATTCCTACTCCCGAATCTATGTAAGCAGCAAAATATTCTGCTTTGAATTTTTCATATAACATCCCTACAGAGATGTATATCGAGAATGGACTTGTCATTGGATCATCAATCTTTGGCGTCCAATTGTGATCTCCATTCCTCCTGATTTCCATGACCATGGTTTATATTTGTCAAGGAAATCTCGTCCTAAGATCAGGACGTCCGCTTCTTGTCCGGCTTGGCCTTCGGTCTGGATTTCAAAACCTCCAACCTCCAGAGTTCCGATGTATCGGTTGTCTCCTGGATTTGCCAAATAATACAACGAACTACAAGGAAACTTGTTTTCCCTGTTTGTTGTATCAAATCTTGTGGAAATTTGTCTCCGTCCTTCGGGACATTTGAGCTTGATTCTCATGTTCGGAATTGGTGTTTCCTGGATCGCCCTTCTCTCATACGAATGAGAGAAACTTCTTGTTATAGGCCCTGAAGTTAGCCTATTTCCTTGGAATGATAGCCTTGGTGCTCCCAGTCTGAGACTCTGGGTATGACTAAGCACCTGCTTGTCTCCAACGTCGATGTCGATTTCTCCGATCTGAGGAATCTCCACTCGGTTTGGATTGACTGCCTTGGCTACCTCCTTGAATATTTCTGGAATTTCAATAAATTCTTTTCCCAAAAATAACTCCGTGTGATGGGAATTTGATAAGGCATACGAGACCTGATAAGTCAGTGAGTATGGCCTATTTCCTCCCGTCATAAGTTCCTTCTTCTTGTAGTCCTGATAGAGGGTCAGGGCTCGGCTGAAGGATGAATCTTGCAGATTATAAGCAATTTGTGGGTAGAACTCGGTTATAATCTTTTTGGCATAGAGATTGCCCGAAAAAGCTCCAAGAACTGATTCTCTGGCATCTCTGATCCTTTTGTCGCAAAGTGCGACGTCAATTGGTTGGTCTGTCCCTGGGAAGAGGGAAGATTTGATTACCAACTGAATTGCTCCAATATGAATCCATTTCATCGTACTTGCGACTTCTGGCTTCATTTTCTTAAGGTCCTGCCTTATATCTTCGGCTGGAACCAGCTGGATTTCCACCTGATTACTTGTAATCTCAATTGGAAGCGCCATTTCTCGGTTTGTAACGCCAAAATAGACATGATGCTTCCTTTTGGATGGAATCAAGCTATGTAAAACTTGATTCAGTCTCCCATTGGAAAACCCTTGGTATGTCTGTACCTCTCCGGTTTCCTTCTTGAGTTTTTTCACGAGTTTTTTCACCACCTCTTCTTGTGGAATCAGAAAATGACTAGAAAAACCATTCTGATCCTCTTTCTGGGTATGATGTACCTCGTGTTCTTCTTTAGTCTGACTCGTCTCCGGTTGATCCATCAGTCATCTCCGAATCTTCAGAACTAAAGACTTCTTCCTGCTCGTATATACTCTCATCAGAGGATATATCTTTGAACTGATACACGGGTATCAATTCCTGGTAGTAGATGGCCTCTTCGATATCCGGTGTGGATTCGAATCTTCTTATCTCGTTGTCTGGGTAATTGGTGGAAATATGCCCCTTTGCACCACACGTCCAGCAGTTGCAATCTTTAAAACTTTCATTTGTTTTGGCTTGAGTACGCCTGAAAGTTTTTCTCACCGGGATTCTCTTTTGTCTTGAGAATCGGTTTCTTGATGGTCTGCTCCGCTGGCCTGATTTGTAGGAGCGTGCCTTCTGTCTGGTCCACATAGTTCTTGGCTTCCAAGAACTTCTCCTTGTCTTCTTTTCATAGGGTTGGTACATATGTTTCCTTCTTTTCTTCCTCCGGTGATAGAGTAATTCTTCTCCAATCTCTGTTGGGAGGTCGAGATTGTCGCATATCAGAGGAGCATTCTTGTTGATTTTCCTCAATTTCTTGAGGTTTCTTTGATCCGTCGCCTGTTGGCACCATTCCAGTAGTTTTTTGTGGACATAGGACATCCTTCTTGAAGTACTGTCAAGCGGATATGCCCCTGGTGACTTGTATTCCTTGAAGAGCATCTCCCTCCATGGACTTGGAAATTTTGTAAAAAAGAGGTCCATAGAGACCTGTTCTTCCACCATTCCCATATGACAATATAGGGCATATAGGCGTAGAAATTTATCAAGAGCTTTAGGCTCTAGCACTATCAATCTTAGATTGTAAAGTGCGTGACGATATTTTTCCACCTTTTCATCATTTGCTCCCTCGAAGAATCCAGCCCCAAGGAAATGAACTTTTATCCTGTTTGTTGCGCTCTCAATAATCTTGGTTGCTGAATCCAGGGAGAACAATTCATTCTTGTCTGTGGGATCCCAACAATCCCAATATTGTTTTGCCATTCCACCCAAGCTTGCCTCGAAGACTTTGCTGAATTCTTCTTTGTTGTAATCTAATGTTGCGATTACAACCTTTAATGCTGACACCCATTCATCGATTAGTGACTCCCAATCTCTGAATCTGGCTTCGTCAAGATTTAGAATCAATCCATATGGGTGGATTGGTTCCAAAGAAACTTTTCCTACTGGAGTATCCTATAGGTTGGGTCTGCGCCTTCTTCTATCCCTCCTGGATATTTCTGCTTCGGCACGGGCCTCGCCTCGTCTGGAGGTTTCTTCTTCGGTCTTGATTCCTCCGTCTTCGTTCATCTTTAGATCCACCATATTGAGGTTAGCAAAGGATTCTGCTAACTCTTGTAGATCTTCTAATCCCACTCGATCAAGGTTATTCATGACTTTTTCCTTTCATGAGTCGGATTATATCTTCTGGCTGCAACTTCTTGGGTACTGCAGTTAATGGGAGTGGATATGTCGGGTCTTTGGACCATGTATTCCGAACTTTTCTGGAACATGGTTTCCTTTTCTCGATCTTCTCCACCTTTTCTTTAAGGTCCTGCAAGAGCATTAATATTTTCTCTTGCTGGACTGAAATCCGGGCTATCTCCGCCGGTAGATGGTAGAGTTTGTTGCCAAAATACTCCACCGTCTTCTGAATCTCCCGTAAGTTGACGTTGTCGGAAGAAGTTGGTTCGATCTTGTGGTAGCTTGGATAAGCTACTCCCGCCTTGTCTTTAAGTTCCATCAATCGTGTGACTGATGGGCTTCGTCTCTGGTTTGTTCTATCGCCGTTCTGGTTGCGGCGAATCTCATGAGGTTCTCATGGTAGAATTGGATACTCGCGATTATATCGCGAATAATCTCGATATCTCCTCCTCGTCGTAAGTTGGTAACGAGGGCTCGATTGTTCCAGTTGAGATCGCCTAATAGGCGACTGGTTTCTTCCTCCAGATGTTGGAGAGAATTCCTGTATCGTACACATCTCGGACACTCGTCCGGATCCATAATTTCTAATGGAGTCTCCTCCCACATACGTTAGTTATAAAATAGATTAAATATAATATAATTCCTCTATAAAAACCCGCTCTGATACCATTTTAACGGCCCGTCTCTTATCGAGAGGTTCCCATCAAAAGGCACCTATCAGTTTGCCACCCCAATGCACCAACCTAGAGCACGAGTGTTTTGCACAGGTGATAGGCTCGACAGGTCGATTTGGGTGACTTACAAGGGACACCTCCTACGGAGAGCTGCGCTTCGGGAACGACCTCACGCAGTAGAGGCTCGGAGTTTTTTATAGGCTCTGATACAATTTTGAGAAGCGCGGGATTAAATTTGAACAAGGATCAATTAAAACGTTTTTGCTTAAAAGTACGTGGCATTGTCTCACAGTCCAGACCCAGATTACAGAGTAACCTATCGGGCACGAGGAAAGTTTCCAGCCGATATACCATTCAAGCTCAATTTTAAATATATTTAGGCAAAAGATGAAGGATAAAGAGAGATTAAGTATGAGGGTAGGAATGGTATTTCACTATGAAGTGGGTATTTTTCATAGATGTTTTATATAGGTGGGTAGATTTGATAGATGTATTATAAAAGTGGGTATTAAAAACCATTTGCCCTAAAAATAAACGTACTGATAAAAAATTAAAGGAAATAATTGTTGTTCTCCTAATCAAAGTCAACTAGTTATAGCTAATCTCCAAAAAATTGCGGCTCCTCCCCAAAAGCTAGAATGATAACCTAATTAAATACTAACTATGCGGCTATCCCCAAAAAACAAGTTCAATGGGAATTAAAATCCCTTAAGTAGCTGACCCCTATCAACCTTGGGCTTCGGCCCTTATTAAAATATAAGCTTCAAAATATAATTAAAGCATGAGTTTTGGACCTAATTAAATGTATAATAATTAATCTAAGCTCAATCTCTAATCTTCTCTTCAAAAGCTCACGAACTTCATCCAAAACTCGACTTCTTCCGATTTCTTCCATCCACAAGATCATCTCCATTTTTCGCTCAATTCCTACATCCAAAATATCACAAATCATGTAAAATCATATAAAATCATAGTAAACACACAACTAAACTAGGTAACTAAAATACACACATCATTCTGCTTTTAGAATTTTTCGACGAATAGTGGTGATGCGGACATCATGATTTATCATGTCCTTTTTGGCCTGTTCTTCAACAGAGATGAGATACTTGAGGAATTTGGCACCATATATGTCATGACGTTCTCTCTCGTGCCTGAGTGTCTCAATCTCGAACTGTTGATCAGAAAGAACTTCCAGCAAGGCATCAATGGGATTTTCCGTTCCTTCAGGGATGACAAACTGGGTCTTGACGGGATTCCTTCTTTTCCATTCAGTGATGAAGCCGTCTGTGTCATCGTCTGAATCATACCGAATAACTCTCGATCGGCGAGGGAGTTCAATAAATTCAACCGGCAGTTCAGGGGAACATGAGGTGCCCTGGGTTGCCTTTTAGAGGTTGAAGCTCCGTGTGATGAAGTTGTAGCATCAGAGGCTGTGGTTGGAGCAGGAGGAATGATTTGTTCGTCATTCGTAGAAAAGAAAGGAGCAAGGGTGTGTCCCTTTTTGTTGTTGTGGCCCTCGGTAGGGGTGGGGTCATCAGAGGAGAAGATTGGTGGTGACGATGGAGGAGGAACTTCCGTGATATCCTCGATGCAACTTTCCGGAGTGGATGCCTCATTAACTTCGGCTGATGGTATCTCAGCTGCAGGAGGGAAAGTGAAATTTTCAGCCTTATCAATGTCACCGGGCTGAGTATCTTCAATGATAAGACAATTAATGGGATCAGTTGTCCGTGGTGTTGACTGTTCTGTAGAAGGCATGGCAGTGGTGGTGTCTGCCATTGGATGACTGGTTGAATCAGTCATTAACTGATCTTGTGGTTGAGCTGGAGAAGCTGGGTCAGCAAAGTCATGAAGAGCATCATAAAGAGGTTCTTCAGACGCTTTCAGTGCGGAGCTCCCTGCATCTGGGGCAGTGTAGAGAGATCCTCGCGAGTAACCATGTGCTTTGAGGTACTCCAGAGCAAACCTATCAAAGACATAAATGATATACCAAACTCTGGTGAAATTGAAGATGCTGAACAGCGTGGCTTCTTCAATTTCAAAAGAATCTTCAGTCTCAAAACGTTGAAGATCGTTGACTTGAGGGCAGGAAGTCGTTTTGAGAAATGTGCAGGTAAGAAGTCTATGAAGGTTCTGATAGACTTCTAGAGAGGTATCGAAATCACCAAGGAGATGTAGCAAATGATTTGTGGCATCTCGTTTGGCTTTAGATTGCATGGCTGCAACAGCTTGAATTTTCTCTAATGAACCAGAATGATTAAGTTCTGAGGGAGACTGTAGCACAGCTTTTCCTTTGAATTTGTGAGAGATTGGAGTTTTGGGAGAGGGTTTAGATACAACTTTGGATTTGGATTTGGATGTTTTTGGGAAAGATGAACGGGGACGGCGAGGTACATTTGTGGCAGGAATGGAAGGAGAGGGAATGGGGCGTTCAGCAGTGGGAGATTCAAGGGGTTCCGACTCATTAGCTTTTGGAGAAGAAACAACAATTACCTTCGATTTTTTGGAAGGCTTAGGTCCACCTTTAGCCACTTTAAAGAGTCGAAATCCATAAGTGAATTTCACCATATCCGGCCAGTAAATGAGAGAAAAATGCTTCGTCCCTTGGATGATGATTTGAGAGACTCTGTTTCCCTGTCGGAGTAAGTTGACAGGCTTGGAATTGCGAGGTTCGCTGAAAAGAAGATTGAGTTAAGCCTATTCCCAGTTGAGAGGTCCTTCCGTCAAAAGAGCGGCCAGAATGTTTTTCTGGGGTTGAGATGCTTTATCTGGGGTTCCTGTCGCGCCAATCCAACATTTTTGAATGATCTTGCCTAGTAGTGAGTATCTAGGCTGTAGAAGAGATAAGACAAGGGTCCCTTCAGTAAACTCGTTTGGCTTCCTCATTGTCATTTTGAGAGTGGTGTTGGCTTCTTCATCTGAGGGGGATGAGAGTGACGGACCGTTGTTCGAGAGATTGAACAGCTCTCTGACAATGTTTGAAACATTAAGAGTTCCTTCCTGTTCATCCGAGAGATCTGATGAGGTGTAGACTGTGATTGTGGAAAGGAGCTCGCCTGATTCGTGAATCGCAAATTCTGATAATATTGTTTGACTACAGCAGTGAGAAGATAATCCGCTTATCTGGTTACAAAGGTCATCCATCGATGTTGAGTCAGAATCTATTCCGCTTCTGCGTGTTCCGGCTTGGTCTGAAATGATGGAGTGTCAACTGACTGTTCATATCTGATATCTTTGGTGGTGCAGTCGGTTTTCTTGGTGCCGGACTTCTTTCCATCAGATTTAGCCATTTTTGTGTATCTGTAGAAGACAAATTTTGCACAGGACAATCTCATAGTAGGGTTCTGTGGATTTGCGGTTAGATTGCATGCAAGAGTGAGAGAGAGCAAAAATGTTGATAAGATGAGAGAGAGACGTGGTGACTAAGTGTGATCGTGGAAGATGAACAGTTACATAGGGCAATTGAAAAGACATCGGCGGTTTGAAATCCGCGCGCCAAGTCAAATTTAATGATTTTTGAAATCCGTAATAAATGCCCGTCAGAGAAATTTCTTAAAATAAGAGATTTTAAATGATAAAGAGTATTTGGCGTAATCTTTAAAAATGAAAAAGGGTCGGAGAAGGAGATCAAATCATGCGAAGGTCAGAATAAGATATATTCAAAAGGTAATTTGAATAAATCTTGTTCAGCAAGAAAACATAGTCACCGATTTCAAAAAAAAATCATCTCAGTTTCTATCAGTTACAGTTAAGAACACTTAAAAAAAATTGTTCTGTAGGTAAGTTTCAGTCAAGTTCCCAACAAACAGTCAGGATAAAGTGAGTGGCTCAATGGAATAGTAAGTGTAGAAATTTTCCATTCATAATCTCATTGACTGATTAGAAAGATCAGTTAAGAAGGACAACTTTAACTGGTTTAAAAGAACTAAGTTCCCCCTCAGTTTGACAACCAGTTTAATAAAAGAAAGGTTGACTGAAAAGGCTATCAACGAGAGAAACATTTATAACCGATGGTCTATCAGTTCAAAGCATCAACGGTCAGAGTTGCAAGACTAGATCAATCAGTCAGTGAGCTTCAATTTAGTTCTAAGAACATCAATTACAAAATTACGAATTTTAAAGACAATTGACATCCTACACCTTCCTTTGACTTCAGTCGATGTGAAGTCTCTTGCTCGTTTTCTTTTCTGGATTTTCAGAAGTCTCTGCAGCTTTCTTCCATTTTCCTTTCTTGTCTCATTCTTGATTCTTATGGTCATGAGACTCAGGCATTGCGTTAGCTTCGATCTGAATTCCAAAATGTTATTGAAGATTCATAACCGCTGATTAAAGGAAGGTAAATTTGACCCTGAGATCGTAAGTCTCATTTTCTTGTGATAGCATCCTTTCCTTTAACAGTTGAATTTCCTCATCAGAAAGCGGTTTTGCTGACTTTGAGATTTCATCAGTTGAATATTCATTCCTTGTGTTTTCAGCTGTAGGATGAGCTTGGGAGGTTGGCTTCTCATAGGGAATTTCATCACCACTGTTGAGATCTTCCTTGAGTAGACCTTTGGAAATCAGATACTGTCTGAAGTTTGGAGACCAGTCATGGATTGCATCCCAGAGATTGGTGACATTAAATTTTTCAAAGACACTGTCCTCGAGAGCTTCCATTTCAGTGTTTGTCAGAACTTCGTCAATTCCATGAAATTTAGATCTCGGCATAGTTTTGACAAAGATGAAGAAGAAGTAGCTGACGAGGTCTTGAAACTCTTCAGCATTTTCAGTTGCCATCATTGAAGGAAAGGTGACAGAGACACAGTGTTGAGCAAAGAGCATCAGATAATTCTTGAGAAGTACAAGTGGTGTCACGGTGGATGATGAAGCAACATTGATATCAGTAGGTTCGGCATACTTGACCTTTTTGTTGAAGCTTTCGAGACAGAATTGGAAGAATTCGGTGAGAGGAGGACGTAGCTCTTCTATTGGACTTTCTTCTTTATCAGCTGCTGGAGACCTGTTTGGTTGTTGTTTTTCTTGACAAGGAGAAGGATCAGCAGAGGATGATGGTGGTTGTTGAGAAGATTCACCAGCAGGAATTGGTAAATCCTCTGATGTCTTCTTTGCAACTTCCTCAATGCATTCCTTGGATTGTGACAGATAAGAATCAAGATCATTCTTGACTGGAATTGCAAGACTGTCGAGGTTTTTTTTGACTGATCCTTGAGTTCTGTAGTGAACCTCTGTAGTTGAAACAGGGGTTTCACTGATCACACTAGGAAGTACTCTGGCTGAGTTCTTTTGTCCTTCAAAAAGTTGAATTGTTGAAGGAACCTTGGTGGCATTCTTCCAGAAACATTGAATGGACCTGGTGCTGTGAAGGATGATGGATGAAACTCTTGTTCCTTGACGCAGATGTTTGGAGGAGTGAGTTTCCCCCTTTTCTTCTGCTAGAATTTGAAGATAGGCCTTTCCCCAGTTAAATGGGCCTTCTTGTAGAAGTGTGATCAGCACCAGTTTGTGAGGTCTGGACAGGTGATCTGGTGATCCAAGAATACCAAACCAGCATCTTTTAATCATCTTGGCGATAGGTTTGAGATGAAAGTGCAGCCTGGACATGCTCAAGATGTCTTTGATGTTTGTCGTGGAAGAACCATCTTCTTACAGGGCTACTGTCAAAAGAGTGACAGCTTCTTCATTTGTGAATGTGGGAATCAGTCCTTCAGAAGGAAGTTGAAAAATTTGTTTCATGGCCTTCGAGACATTGATCTCGACTTCAGTTGATTTCTTGAAATCTTCTGAGCTGAAGATTTTGATCCTTGCAAGATAGTCTCCAGTGGCCTCATCAAGCTTTATAGTGTCGTAGAATTTCTTGATGGTTTGATCATCAAGCAAGAGGCTTGGTGTTGATTGCAAGAAACTAATCCATCCATGTTTCTTCTGGATCTCATTGATCTTGTTTTGTTCAGGGAGCTTCTGAAGAGCCTCAGGAGTGACGATGGATTCGTAGCAGACAACTTGTTGAGAGACGAATTTTGAAGATTTTGCCATGAGTAGTTTGTGATATGAAGGGTTTCTGCAAAAATCTTGAAAATTTCTTACAGAAGATGAACTGTGGATTTCACGGTGAGTCAAGTAGAAAGAAGACACAATTTGATTTGAGATGAAAGAGTCTCAGAGATTAAGTAAATCCTTTGCAGAAGATGAAACGATTTTGAAGAGAATATGGAAGATCGTGCACAAAGCGGTTTCAATGATCTTTTAAAATCCGTGCAAATAGAGACGTGACACGTGTGGATCAGTCCGCTTGTTAGTAAAAAGGGCGGGATCGTGTGAACGTGTGACAACCATATTTAGACGTAAATTCTAAAAATCATAATTCAAAGAAATTGAATCATCATTACAAACCAGCCTAGTAATAGTTTTCTAAGGAGAGAAGGTAAAGAAAAATAGTCATTACACTTACAAGCAAATTGAGAGAAACTTACACGTCAGCCAGTTTTAAATTGGACGTTTAAAGCAGTGGAAGTTCCCCCTTAAAAGATGACTAATTCTTCTTTGAGCATTTTGGTTTCGACTGTTACTACACCTACTTCTCTTGTTTCATCTTTCTTCTGATCTGCAGAGTTGCTTCATGGATCACTCCTTCAGACACTTCTGATGTCTTCTTGAAGTTCATTTCTGTTTCTTCAAGAAGAGGTAGATGTTCTTGCTTATGAGACTGTAGAAGTTTCAGTCTGTTGATCAGTCTGTTGAATACTTCAAACACATAAAGAATTTCTTGCACATAAAGAAGTTTCAGACTGTAGAAGTTTCAGTCTGTTGAATACTTCTTCTATCAACTTCGACTTCATCTGAGAGATAGTACATCGAATATCTTGCACATAAAGAATTTCTATGATGATTTGCCTATGTTCCCTAAGGAGATTTTCAAATCTCATTCTTTGGTCCAAATACTTTTGTCGAACTTGATCCACGGTCGGTTGATCAGACCAACAACTTCACTGGCAACTGCTTACGGGTGCACTGCAAACCGATGCTCGTGCTTACGGGTGCACAGCAAACCGATGCTCGTGCTTACGGGTGCACAGCAAACCTGAACGTGTGCTTCCAGGTGCACACAATCGAGACGACTGAAGATCATATCTTCAGTACCAACACACCTTGTTGGATTTCTTACTCCTAGCGCACATTGGGCACTAAGACCTCACGGAGATAGAACACCGGTCTGAACTCCTTTTTGACACAAACACTCAATTCGGTTGGTTGAAGAGAGGTTCGAAAACTTGCCAACTAAACCACAAAGAACAAGTTCTTTGCAGTCAGTTTTACCTAGGCTTTGGATATACAATATTTGCCTAAGGTCTAAGAGAATGTATGTAATCAGCAGTGACTGATTTTTGGCTTGGTAATTCTCTTCTTCGATTCAAACTTTGGACAGGCTTGGTTTAGCTGAGTAAAACAAATTTAGCAGCGTTTCAGCTTATGTTGTTGAATCGGTGAAGATTGAAGTGATCCTCGAGCGCTGTTTATTGGAGACGTCTTGAATAGATCCGTTGGCGGAGATGGTCTTCAAGATTTCTTCCGTTAGAGAGTAATTTGAACTTGGGCTGAGGCTTCAATCTTCGAGGTTCCTTGTTTGGTGAGAACGGCTACTTTGAAGAGCAGGAGATGCGACATCTCTGAAAAGGTAATCACCAAAAGGAATGGCCTCTGCAGAGAAAGGACGATCCTGAGATCTCTGCATTTAATGCAACTGTACTTCTGGAGTGCGTGGCTTCCTTTGAACGTTGGAGGTTCAGTCCGAGGAAGAATGTTTAACTGATACTTGACTTTAGTATCAGTCCGCTGAATCCACGTGGCACGCATTAAGTAATTTGTTGAAATTGATCCTTCGGCTGATACTTCAGTCAGCATCTTCAGTCTTCAGTCCTTCGTTCTTCAGTCTTCAGAACAACAATCTAAACTAGAGAAAGAACTCTAACACTTGAGTTCGAACAGTTCTAGTCTATTACAATTGAAACCTATTGATTTTGGTATCATCAAAATAGGATTAGGATATTTCATTAAGTTCCCAACAAAAAAGTCTTTTACTTTTACTTTTCAATAGGAAATCACCGATGTAGAGGATTCCATCGTCAAATTTGTCGGCTTCCACCCAGATTTCTTGTAGTGCCAGAAGTAGTCTTTGGCATATATTTTTTCTTCTGTTACCTTTTATACTTGGGTAAAAGGTTTGTTATTTTTACCAAGAAGACTTAAGTCAATGAAAAATAGTGGATAATGATATATTCCCTTCGTTCCAATTTTTAATATCCATTTGAAAGTGGCACAAACTTTAATAAAGTGGTTGAATGTGTTGTGAGTGGAATAACCTTTTTATGTGAGTGTTTAATTAATGTGGAGTAAGGTCCCATCTACTTTTACTAAAAATAGAAATTGATACCAAAATGTGATACAAACTAAAATAAAAATATAGATACTAAAAATTGAGACGAATAAAGTACTATATTATAATACACCCTTCATCCACTAAACGAGTACTCATATTTCATTTTTGGTCCGTTCACCAAACGAGTACCCATTTCCTTTTTTGGTAAGTGTACCAGCATAACTCACTCACAATAAAAATGGGTCCTTTATTCCACTTACACACACTTAATCAATTTCTTAAAACCCGTGTCACCCTTAAATGGGTACTCATTTCGTGGACGGGATGAGTAAAAGATAGTCTATTCATAGGGTGATAGACGGAAAATAGTGTTTTTTGTTTTGAGTTAATATATAGATATGGCCACTTTCATATAGTAAAATTAAAATTTGGCCTATGAAATAAAAACATTTAAAACTGGCTAGTTTTTATGCTAAAAGTCATAAATACCCCTCCCTATAAAATATTAAAAATTAGCCAGTCACTTCTATCACTCTCTCCTCTCTCTCTTCACGTCTCTCTCTCTCTCTCTCTCTCTCTCTCTCTCTCTCTCTCTCGTCCTCCGCCGCCCACGAGCGGCTCTCCACCGTGCTCTCTTCCAACTTCGACGGCCCCAAGGCTGAGCTCGCTTCCAACTTGGCTGCCCTCCGAATAGGCTTCTATGACCTCGACTTCCGCTGCGTTCTCTCTCTAAAATCGAAGCCCTGAATCTCAGGTTGAATCAGCCGCATCGAGGAGCAGGAAGAGCCCCTCGACCCTGCAGTCGATTGAAGGTCCAGATTCTTGAGATTATGAGCTCAATTTCGCCGGCAGGCAGATCTCCTCGAATAAATTAGGGATTTGCAAGGATTTATGGAAAATCATCTGTTTTTGTGGTTTTGGGGTTATTTGTAGGCGGTGGTGCGGTGGTGACGGAGATGGAGGGTGCGGCGGAGAAGAGGCGATTTGCGAGGCCTTTCGATTAGGGTTTCGTCGGATTTCTAGCGTGTTCTCTCCTCCGGTGAAGCGCCGCCTCCCCCAGCCTCGTCGTCTTCGCCCATAGCAGCGCCGAAAATGATGCCGTCCATCCAGATTTAGGCGGCTTCATCCAAATTCAAGCGACGCCTCCTTCTCTTTCTCTCTCTTCTCTCTCTCTCTCTACCCCTTTCTTTTTCTCCTCCGGTTAGTAGTTGTGTGTGTCTAGTTATCTCTGTTTCTCTATCTATTTTTGTTTATTGAAGAAATGTGAGTTTTGTCATCAGAATTGATTGTGATTTTGTTTTTGATGTGACAAGTTGAGGTAGTTTGTTTAGTAATTTGAGCAATTGTTTTCAGCTGTTATTTTTCCTGTAGTTCAGAAGCAGCACCAACTTCTTGTAACCCTGCTATTGTGCAATGCGTCGATCAGATTTCAGACGAAGAAATTAGGGTTTGATTTTGTATAATCTGGAGTTGTAAATTTGTGGAAATAGTCTTTGAATAATAGAGATGTTGCAATACATCTATTAATAATGTTTTTAAATTCACAATTAGATCTATGAATTCATAATTTAATTTTCTTGAATTCACAACCAGATTTATAAATTCACAATTTAATATTTTTAAATTCATGACCACATCTATGAATTTACAACGTAATATTCTCGAATTCACAACCAAATCTATGAATTCACAATTTAATGTTCTTAAATTCACAACCAGCTCGATGAATTCACAACTTAATATTCCTGATCAGAACCAGATCTATGATTTCACAACTAAAACTCGAATTCACAACCAAAATAAATTCTAGTTTTAGTTGTGAATTCAAACTTTAAAAACTCAAATTCACAACTACTTGAATTCACAACCAAAATAAATTGTGGTTGTGAATTAAATTTTAGTTGTGAATTCGACTGGTTGTGAATTCACAACCAAAAAATTCTGGTTGTGAATTAAATTTTGGTTGTGAATTCGACTGGTTGTGAATTCGACTGATTGTGAATTCACAACCAAAAAATTCTGGCTGTGAATTAAATTTTGGTTGTAAATTTACAACCAAAAAATTCTTGTTGTGAATTCGACTATGTGGGGTTTAGCGTTTAGGGTTAAGGTTTTAGGGTTTAGGGTTTAGGTTTTAGGGTTTAGAGTTTAGGGTTTAGAGTTTAGGGTTTAGATTTTAGGGTTTAGGGTTTAGAGTGGATTTAGGGTTTAGAGTGGGCTTAGGCTTATGAATTCACAATCAGAAAATTTTTGTTGTGAATTCGATTGTTTAAGGGTCAGGGATTAGGGTTTATGGTTTAGAGTGAGTTTAGGGTTTAGGGTTTAGATAGGGTTTACGGTTGTGAATTAAATTTTCGGTGTGAATTTGACTGGTTTTGAATTCACAACCAAAAATTTCTTATTGTGAATTAAATTTAGGTTGTGAATTCGACTGGTTGTGAATTCACAACCAAAAAAATCTGATTGTGAATTCACAAACAAAAAATTCTGGTTGTGAATTCGACTGGCTGTGAATTGTGAATTCACAACAAAAAATTTTGGTTGTGAATTCACACTGGTTGTGAATTGCGGGATTTTTTAAAGTGGTGATGTTTAAAGGGTAAAATGAAGTGGACATTTTTTTAATTTTTAATGTGAAGGGTATTTTGGTAACATTGGTCATTTTTTAATATTTTTATATTAGTGGACAGTTTTTAATTTTACAATATGAAAGTGATCATTTTAAAAATCCACTCTTTCGTTTTTTGGTTTAATTATATCATCGGCTTTTAATTTGATCAAGAAATATATCAATTTATAATTTATTCGTAATTGTCTCACAAGACTGATGTGTCACTTACGTTGAGAAATTGAAATTGATGTGTCGCATATGTGGCGAAATCGATTTTTTTTTCTATATTTTTTTAAATTTTAGGACGGTAGAGAAAAGTTTGTCGGTGCGAGGGCAATAGAGGAGGGTTTGCTGCCTAAAACCCTCATGATAGCAAACATAAAATTGCGGAGCTCGAGTGGCGGGAAGTAAATTTGGGATAACAGATTCCGAAAATTGATGAAGGGTTGAAGGAAATTGCTGAAAGAGATCGAGAAACCATTAATGGAGGAGTGAAGGAAATGCAGAGAGAGATTAATATGTTTGGAAGCTATTAATGGAGAAGTGAAAGGAAATTGCAGAGATAGATTGAGATGTTGAACATACAAAAGTCAAGAAAAGGAGTCTACAAAGTCAAAAATGAACAAAGCAATAAATGAAGCATGCAAAGTCAGGAATGAACAAAAATCCCTTAATCATAGGGATTTTTGTACGACTATGATCTTACATTTTGTAGTATAAATGAATGATTGTAAATCCAAGAAATACAATCAGAAGCAATACAAGCTAAACAATCTTTACCTATCTTTTCTTTATCAATGTCAATATCATGTGAAAACATGGTATCAAAGCAGGATTAATCTTGGAACTCAGTTTTTTTTTCTCATCATCGTTCCATACCCTCCTCAAACCTTTTACCTCGACCAATACAGCCATCTGCCTTGACCGATCTCGGTCTTTCCCTTCCTACAAAACAGCACATCCAACATGTCAGAAAGAGAGGTCCAAATCACAAACACAAACTCAGAGGAGTTAACACTACAAATCACGAATCTTATGCGAAATTCTGACAACGTCACGCTAGGATTCAAGTTGGATGGTAACAATTATGCCCTATGGGCTCGCCTCATGAAGGTGGCAATAGGGAGCAGAGGCAAGTCGAGCCATATCACCGGACAACCACCGCCACCAAAATCGACGGATCCCGATTATTACAAATGGGAGGAATCGGATCTGTCAGTTTTCTCATGGTTAATACAAAATATGGAAGGCAAGTTGATAATCAATTTCGCCCAACATCAGACGGCAAAAGCCGTCTGGGATAGCCTGGCTGTAACGTACGGGAGTGGAACCGCTGACCCACTTCAAATTTACGACCTGGAAGTGAGAGCCAACAAGGTCAATCAAGGGCAACTAACCTTGGAAGACTACTGGAGTAATCTACAGACCATTTGGCTCAATATTGATCGAAGAGAGCCCAATCCTATCGGCTGTTGCGAGGAAGGAATCTCAAAGTACCGGAAATTAATCGAGAATCGCCGCCTCTATCAATTTCTTTCCGGATTAAATGCGAAGTATGACGGAATCCGGCGAGATATCCTTAAGGAATCTCCCTCTCCCTCAGCCGAGTCGGCATTTTCGAAAGTACGGAGGGAGGCCGCCCGGCTTCTGATCTTACAGCCGGCAACTTCCCCCACCGACTCTGAAGTTACATCATCGGGAGGAATCGGCGTTGGCCTCACCACCTCTCGACCTCCTTTCTCACGGCCGGAAGGAGCCCAACAACAGAACACCACCGCAAGATCTCAGACATACCAAACCGACGCCCCATCATCGCGAAAGAAGGTAGATAAATCGAAACTCCATTGTAGTCACTGTGGGATGCAGCGACATACGAAGGAGATGTGCTTTCGGCTCGTCGGATATCCCGATTGGTGGGAAGATAACCGGAAAAATGCGAAGGGAAAGTCGGCGATCGGTGTGGAGACGGCGGAGATCGCCGGATCGGCGGTGGCGGTGAGCACCGGCCTTCAACAGACGAGAGAGAAGGAGGGAGTGGCTGGAAGAGGAGAGGCGTCGCAAGCCTCAATTGACCGAAAATTTCTGGAAGAGGAGCACCAAATTGATCGAGAATATGGGTGGATGAAAGAGAAAGAAGGCATTTCTGGAAGAGGAGAAGCGGCTACCTCCATTGACCGAAAATTATTAGGTAAAGGGTTTGGTGGATTTCCACTAAACCCTCCCACTTCTCCTTTATTACAAAATAAACCCCACCTCTCATATTTTCAGTCCAAAGGTTTAAAGAAATTACAAAATAAACCCCACTTTAATTCCTTTAGTTTGGGGGAATTATCAAATGCACCCAAACTTTCCCATAATTCGAAAATTAGCCCCCATTTATGTGGAAAATCCATAGATACCTCTATTGCTTACCAAGTCACAAATAAAAACAAAGACAGAGATATAGGATGGATTTTTGATTGTGGAGCCACTGATACAATGACCTTTGATAAAAATGATATTATCGAGTCATCAAAATCCTCTAGAACTCATGTTCAAACGGCCAGTGGTGACTTAACTCGGGTTGAAGGAGCAGGAACAATAGAGATGTCTCCCACTTTAAAACTTTCAAATTGTCTATATGTCCCGTCTCTTTCACACAAATTATTGTCTATCAGCCACGTTACAAAAGAATTAAATTGTACCATGCTGATGCATCCCCACTTCTGTCTTCTTCAGGATATCAGGACGGGGAAGATTATTGGGCGTGGTACTGAGCGGAATGGACTATACTATGTGGATGAGATAGCTCAACAAGGCAAGGTGATGCTGGCTCATGGAACTGCAGACCGGGAAGCCTGGCTTTGGCACCGACGTTTAGGGCATCCTTCCACGGGTTATCTTAAGCTTTTATTTCCTAAACTTATGAAAACTGAGGGTTTATCTTGTGAAACTTGTATTTTGGCCAAAAGCCACAGACAATCCTTTAAGCCTACTAATACTCAAGTAAACTCGATTTTTTCACTTGTTCATTCTGATGTTTGGGGTCCGTCACCTATCATGGGGGGTCAAAGTTTTAGATATTTTTTGCTCTTTATTGATGATTGCACTAGGATGACGTGGGTATATTTTCTAAAACACAAATCTGAAGTTTTTGAAAAATTTATTCATTTCTATACCATGGTGCAAACTCAATTTCAGAAAAATATTAAAACCCTTAGAACAGATAATGGGGGGGAGTTTATTAATCATTCCATGAAACATTTTTGTCAACAAAAAGGTTTAATCCATCAAACTACATGCCCCCATACTCCTGAACAAAATGGTGTTGCTGAAAGAAAAAATCGAATTTTACTTGAAATGACTCGAGCCATGATGATTGAGTCAAAAGTACCCAATTCCTTTTGGCCAGAAGTGGTTGCAACCTCGGTTTACCTTGTAAACCGTCTCCCCACAAGAACCCTTCAGCTTAAAACTCCTTTGAAAAAATTTTCTACCCTTGCTAAAATACCTGAAGCCCTTACTCTTCAACCTCGTATCTTTGGGTGTTCTGTATTCGTTCATATTCCTAAACATGAACGAACAAAGCTCTCTCCTTGTGCTCTTAAGTGTGTCTTTGTTGGCTATGGGGTTAATCAAAAAGGGTATAGGTGTTACAATCCTCAAACACGTCAAATCTTAACCACCATGAACTGCAATTTTCTGGAAACCGAGTATTTTTACAACAACCACCTTACCAGTCAAGGGGAGAGTAAGGATGACCTGTTAAGTTGGTTGCCAACTCCGGACCTGGAAGCAGATCTAACAGAGCAAGTTAACCTGGCCACCGAGCAATCACCATCTACACATGAACAGTCTCCGCTCTCTACTTCACCCATATCTTCTCCAACCCTGATATCTGAGGTAACGACTTCTGAACCCATCATTTTGCCCTCTAATGTCAATAACCCTACTGTTCAAGATGATGAAGCAGAACAGGAAATGGAGGATAGAGGGAGATATATGTTACCTCCAAGAAGTACTCGAGGTATTCCTCCGAAACGGTACACCCCCGAGAAAGTTGGGAGAAATTCTCGATATTCTATTGGGAGTATCGCCAAAGGGAACATTTCCAAAACTGCCGCTGCATATGAAATAGCTTTGTATGACGAAGAGATCCCAAAGAATGCGGAACAGGCCTTAAAAATTCCACATTGGAGAGATGCCATGAAAAAAGAAATAGGTGCACTGAATCGAAACCATACATGGGATAAGTGTAGACTACCAAAGGGGAAGAAAACTGTAGGATGCAGATGGGTCTTCACAATCAAAAGAAAACCAGATGGATCTATTGAGCGTTACAAGGCTCGATTGGTCGCAAAAGGATACACACAGATGTATGGAATCGACTATGAGGAGACCTTCTCACCTGTTGCAAAGATGAACACTGTCAGAGTACTCCTCTCAATTGCTGCTAATAAGGACTGGGATCTTCATCAGTTCGATGTTACAAATGCTTTCCTACATGGAGAGCTTGAAGAAGAGAGAGAAGTCTACATGGAGGTGCCTCAAGGCTTTTCAGGAGATTTTGGAGAGGGTGAAGTTTGCAAGTTGAAAAAAACCTTATATGGGCTCAAGCAGTCTCCCAGAGCTTGGTTTGGAAGATTCACTGCAGCCATGAAGAAGTTTGGGTACCAGCAAAGCAACTCAGATCACACCTTATTCTTAAAGAAACGAGGTAATCTGATATCTTGTTTAGTCATCTATGTTGATGATATGATCATAACAGGGGATGACACAGAGGAGATTCAGAAGTTGAAAGAAAGCTTGTTCAAAGAGTTCGAAATGAAGAACTTAGGGAAACTAAAATACTTCCTCGGAATTGAAGTTCTCAGATCAAAGAAGGGGATCTTCATCAGCCAGAAGAAGTATACTCTAGATCTCCTAGCTGAAACTGGGATGCTAGATTGCAAGCCAGCAGAAACTCCTATTATCGTAAATCATGGACTACAAATTGTGGAAGGAGCTCAGTTAGCCGATCGAGGACAATATCAGCGTCTGGTAGGGAAACTAATCTATCTTTCCCATACTCGACCTGACATTGCTTATGCTGTTGGTGTTGTTAGTCAATTCATGCATCAACCACAGGCTGACCACATGGAAGCTGCGCTCAGAATTGTGAGATATTTGAAGAAGACTTTTGACTCTGGAGTGCTGTTCAAAAAGGCTGGACACCTTGAGATACAAGCTTACACTGATGCTGACTGGGCAGGAAACCCAAATGACAGAAAGTCAACAGCTGGATACTTTGCATCTGTGGGAGGAAATCTTGTCTCATGGAGAAGCAAGAAACAAAAAGTGGTTGCTCTCTCAAGTGCAGAATCAGAATTCAGAGGGATCAAGAGTGGGTTAACCGAAGTTCTTTGGCTAAGAAGATTGTTGATGGAATTAGGCCTTCATCCAACAAAGACGTGCAAATTGTACTGCGACAACAAGGCTGCCATCAGCATATCTGAGAACCCAGTTCAACATGATAGAACTAAACATGTCGAAGTGGATAGGCACTTTATCAAAGAGAAGATTGAGGAAAAGATTGTGGAGCTCCCGTTTGTGAGGTCTGAAGATCAGCTCGCTGATATTCTAACAAAGGCTGTGGACTTCAAAAGTTTTTCAGAAGTTCTCTCCAAGTTAAGTATCGGAAATCCCGTCACTCAACTTGAGGGGGAGTGTTGAACATACAAAAGTCAAGAAAAGGAGTCTACAAAGTCAAAAATGAACAAAGCAATAAATGAAGCATGCAAAGTCAGGAATGAACAAAAATCCCTTAATCATAGGGATTTTTGTACGACTATGATCTTACATTTTGTAGTATAAATGAATGATTGTAAATCCAAGAAATACAATCAGAAGCAATACAAGCTAAACAATCTTTACCTATCTTTTCTTTATCAATGTCAATATCATGTGAAAACATGAGAAGCCATACCTCCAGAAGCCATTAATGGATGAGTGAAGGAAATTGCCCTACCCCAAAACCTCCGCAAACGCCCGCTTGATTACTGCACTGATCACGACAAACCCCAGACTTGTTCTCTTATCCTTGCCTCCCAATCCTCAATCATCCCCAAAATTCATCGTCTAAAATTGCCCCCCAGAATTTCCGCAGAAGCCTGGTGTGATCTTATTGTGTATCGCCTAGGCTGTAGAATGAATTTAGGGGCTTGGTTTCGTGTGGTGGCAGGTGTTGTCGAGCCATGGAGAGAAAGATCGGCGGTGGCGGCAGCTTGAGGGCTCCTGCTGCCCGTCGGTCGAGGGATAGAGAACACGGCGTTGCTGTAAGCTGAAAAATAAGATATTGGATTGATGGAGAGGCGAACGGCGAAGCCAGCGGGTGGTGGAAGGGGAAGGGTCTGCGGGGGTGGGGAAAGGGGAAGGGTTTGACGTGTGCGCGCGTTCGTATGTGTGTGTGTAAGAGAGAGAGAGAGAGAGGAGTGTATGTATGTGTACTTTGGTGATTTTGACTGTCATGTTGACAATTCCTGCTGCCGCAACTAAATCACGAATCTATCACTCGAAGTCCTAATCGTGCACACCTAAATCTCAAACCCTTAAATCAATATGATGATAAACCCATAACTACAGCCTTTCACCTCAACATTTATTGGAATAAACTAGAAAAAATTAAAATTGCGTGCATATGAAGACAAAATTAATAATTCATGTATATAAAATGAGAGATGTATAAAAATTCATGTATTTAGGCGCGGTTACCTCTAAAACAAATGACAAAATAAAATGTTTTTCCTGAACAAAGGATTTAATTACATCTTTGATTTTACTTCGTTAATTTCCATGACTAATTAACTATTTTACGAGGACACGCACCACAATAAAATACAATTCTCAAATACAGAAGCTGGTACTTTAAAATCAAACCAAAAAAAAAAAAGTAAAAATATGGCAGCAGCTGATTGCAAAAAGCAATGCATCTGCACAAGTTAATTTATTCATGATGAGAAATTATATATATGCGGATGGAAATGGATGATGAGTCTACAGAAAATTGTTCTGCGATGGTGGGGCGGCGGCTTCCGAGGGAGAGGAGGCTGCGTCGATGAAATTGGCCTTGTTGTGGCCGGAATCGGGGGCGGCGCCGCCGCTGTAAAGATCAGATGAATAAGGCGCAGGTGGTTCAGAAGAATTGGCCATGGCCCGGCCATGAGATTCATCGCCGCCATCCTCGGCCCTTAACCCATCCTGAGGGAACTTCTTCTCGTGCTCCGCCGCCTTCTCCGCCGCTTTCTGGACGTGATAATCCATCGCCGCCTCAGCCTCCCTCGCCATCCTCACCTCATGAGCCACCTCCAGTCGAGCTCTTGCTAGCTCTCTCTCTGCCTACACAACTCAATCATTACTCACATATATATCTATAGCTACTTGCCCACATGGTGTGTGTCTGATCGCTATCGTGTCGACGTCATACCAATGAATATGAACAAGGATTTGCGTGGCACCAACACGATATGATTTGTACAAACACGAACACGAAGCTGACACAATTTTTTTCGTGTTGACACAACAGGAGACAACAAATTCATTCCCTAGTTAGGAAATAATAATAATAATAATAATAATAATAATAGTAATTATCATGTTATACGATACAAAATATTATGTTATACGAAAACGATACGGATCTGACCCAAACACGATACGAATTATTATGTTACAAAACTTGATAAGGACACAAACACGATACTAATTATCATGTTACAAAACTATCTATGGCGTGTATATTTATGAAGTCTTAAAATTTATGTGATATATGACGAGTTATAAAAAGAATGAGGATTCCAAGATATAGAAAATTTCTTACTTTTTCCCCCTCTTTTGCTTCAGCCTTGGCTTTTCGGATTTCCTTCAAGTCATTTATCTTCTCCTTGATGGCCTGCATCTTCGCTAAACTTTTACTTTCACCGTTGTATTTTCTGAATTTGGAGCAAATGCATGTAAATGATGAGAAGAAACTTTATAGGCAATTATTTGGAGTATAACTTTTCTATAAATAAGATTTTTCTGTAGATAGACAATGGTTGAAGTAGACGACAGATGTTAAGCTTGGAGAGTTTCTTTCTTGTCAATGAAGTTGGTTTTAAAATAGTGGACACGATGTAATTCATGGCAATCTCTAATTTCAGTTTTCATCATACAATTGTTGCATAAATATACTAGACGCGCATCTTATACACTAGTGCAACGAAAAACAAGATTTAAGATTTTTTGTTGTTATAAAGTTAATCTATTGTGGAAAAGGATTTTACTATAGTAAAACAAGATCTATTGTGGAAAAGGATCTTTATACACTACACTAGTGCATCTTATACACTAGTATATTTATGCGCATCTTATACACTAGCGCATCTATTGTGGAAAAGGATTTTACTATAAAGTTAATTAACAAGAAGTACATAATTAATTAGGCATACAAAATTGTATTAGTATTAATTTTAAAAAGAGGTAGTCTTGGGTATAACCGAGTGTATTTGCGACGGAAAGATAAATAAAAATATTCTCTTCGTCCCAACTTTTAGTATTTTTCTTTCCTTTTTTGGTCGTTCCATATTTTAGTATTCATTTATATTTTTAGTAAAAGTAGGTGGGACATTCGCTCCACTTTAATTATTTTTACACTCACATAAAAGATGATACTCTTATTCCACTCACAACACACCCAACCACTTTATTAAAACTCGTATCACTCTCAAATGGATACTAAAAGTTGAGACGGAGGGAGTAATTAGTTGATGCCATAATGGAAAAAGGGCCTAAAGCCTAAGAGCATCCACAATGGTGGTGTCTTAGAGGGGTGTCTTAGGAGTGAGTCCCACCTAAGATACACCCCTCTCCAATGCATTGTGTCTTAGGTGGGTGCTTAGATCCTCATTTCCACAAAATTCATATTTCTACACTTTTATTTTTAAAATTCAAATTTCATTAAAATTAAAATTCTACATTACAATAATTTAAATAAAATTAAAAACATAATTAAAATACGATAATAAAATAAAAAATAACATAATTTCCTAATTTAAATAAGCCCTCGACGCTTGAGCACTTCTTGGACTAGGTAGTTGTGCAAGGCCAATTGTGCATATGTCATACCCGTCGTGTCCTTGTTCAAGAGCTTCATATCCATCTCCTCTCGTTTCATCTCGGCTTGCATTTTTTTGACCTCGGCGATTTTCCCCGTTTTGAGAGCATGCTCCTTCATGCTTTCGGCCACCTTCTCGAGGGCGTCGGAGAACGTCGATCCTCCTCCCGAAGACACTTTTCCCTTCTTCGCATTGCCCTTGTCTCGCTTTGCCGCTTTTTGGCCTTGGGGTCTCGCCATGACACTCGGCTCCGAAGAAGTAGTGGTTGCTCCACCATCGGAGCCCTTCGACTTTTTGGCGGAGTGGACATCCCCGGCTTGCGACGTGAATCTTTGGCAGTCACGAAGCACTTTCCAAGCTTTGACGTAGGAGAATTGCTTCTTGAAATTCGCCTCGAACATCGTCTGGGCTTGTTGGAAGATTTGATCGTCGCTCATACCACTCCCCCAATTGTCCTTGCAAGTGTTGTAGAAGCCCTCGAAGAATTTTGTCTCCTTTTGGACACGGGCGAAGTGGGACTTGAGATGATCCGGCTTTCGCGGCGGCGCTCCCGACGTATTGAGCGCGTTGAACTTCTCGGCGATTGCTCCCCAATATTGGAGCAACTTTTGGGAGGTCCCCAAAATAGGATTGTGGGTTGCCTCCGCCCACAATATTGCCACGAGCTCGGACTCCTCGCTAGAATATGCAGCGCGGGTGCCCTTGGCTTTCGGCTTCACCTCCTCCGACTCTTCTTGAACGTTGGCGTTCGCCGCCGGCGTAGGAACATTTCCTGTACCCAAGACATTGGAGGCTTGTGAAAATGGAGCAAACCCCATCATTGGAACCCTCGATCCGCCTTGTTGCTCCATGTATTCATCGAACTCATGATCCATCTTTGGAAATGTAGAAGAGAGAATTGTTTTTGGGAGAGAATTGTAGTTGAAGATGTTGGTGAATTTGAAAGAAAGGAAGGAAGAGTGGTATTTATAGAAAGGGAAAAAAAGAAAAAAAATAAAAAATCAAAATAGCCGTTGGAATGCAACGGTCGTTTTTTTTTAAAAAAAAAATAAAAACAAAAATAGCTAACGGTCGAATTTTGTAAAAATTAACGATTTTTGTATTTTTTAAAAAAAAAATTGGGCGCGTCCTTCGGAAGCGCCATACACTCTCCTCTCTCGCCCCGGGTTGAAGCCTCGACCCCGCCTCGCATCTGAGCGCGTCTCCAGCGCGCGGCACCCACCTACGCCCCGGGTCGATCCCCCCTTCGCACTCGGCGCTGCAGTTGCTCTAAGAGCACCCACCGCGCCGGACCGAGTCGGCACGCTGCGCTGGCGTGCCCCCAGCTCGTGCTGGGCGTGCCGGGTGCAGAGGTGAGAAAAAGCGATCGTGCGCATAGCACTCGCATGATTTTAAAAAATATGAAAAAAGTTTGACAAAAAAGACTGTTTGCTGCGAAATTAATTTATTTTTATTTAACTGTTTGGGGCAATAACAACTCTCTCCCAAATTTTCTTTTTTTTTTCCTTTTATTCTCTATAAATATCGCTTCTTCTAGACTTCATTTTTCACATCCAACACAATTCTCTCTTCTTCCATCTCTTCTCCATCTATTCTCTCATATTTAGTTAAACAATGGATCGTGAATTCAACGATTACATGAAGAACTACGCTCGAGGTTCGGGTATTCTTAGTTCCAACCCGATGATGGGGTTCGCGCCTTCTTCTCAAAGCTCGAATATTTTCTCCCCAGGCTCTCTGCCAACCCGGCGAACCCACCGCCCGTCGTTGAAGCCGAAGCCGTCGGAGGCCCGAAGCCAAAGTCTTCCCACACAGGGTACATGTCCACGTACGCTGAGACGGAGCTCATCTGCATGTCGTGGGCGGAGACTACCCAATATTGGGGAGATATCACTCAGAGATTCAACGACATTAAACCTGATGGAGCTCATGTCGTGAGAACAAACTTATCAAGTTTCACTTTTAACGAGTCCAAAAGGACTTCATGGTGTGGGAAACGATATACGACAAACGTAAAGCCAGTTGTGGTAGCGGAATGAGTGATGAGCAAATCACTCAGCAGGCGTAAGAAATCTACGATGCCAACAATGGAGTCCAATTCAAGCATTTCAAAGTTGGATGATCTTGTGCGAGTGTCAGCGGTTTCCATCTTAGGGCGAGGATATGCACTCCTCCAAGAAGTTGAAGGGCTCGGAAGGGCAGACCACAACAACGACAAGTCCCCAAGGTCAGAAAGCGGCAAAACATGATAAAGACAAGGGGAAGAGAGTGGAATCCTCGACGGAGAACACGCAATACTACGAAATCGATAAATTTACCACCCAAACCAATTTCATCACCAAAGCAAAATCCAAACAAATTGAAATAAAAGCCAAAGCTGCCCTAACAAAAATTAGAGAAGCCGAGGTGAGAAGGGAGGAGCTCGATTTCAAACTTTTCAACACGGACACTTCTAATATGTCAGATGCTCAATTGGCATGGCACAAGAACATGGTCGAAGAAGTGCTTAGGCGTAGAGGATTTATGTAGTGTAGATTTAAATTATCGTAATTTTTTTAATTGATGTTGAATTTTAAATTTTATTTATTTAAATTATTTAATTTTTACTTTAATTAATGTAATATTTATTTTAAATTTTAATGAAATATTAAATTTTAAAATATAAGAGTAAAAATTGGATTAAATGAAAATGAAGATTATAGCGCCTCTTATAGAGTCAATGCACTGGAGATGGGAGGCGCTATGGTGGAGACTACCTTATAGCGTCTCCCCATTGTGGATGCTCTAATGAATCTTGGCTTTTCCGCGATGACCCTTGTATTTGTAATACCAAGAAGCATTGATTATTTAGCAAAAAAAAAGATTTTTTGAGTGTTGAAAGTTTGTAAATATATGGAAGCATGATTATTTAAATATATGAAATTAATTATGAGATGTTCTCACACAAAGTAGAGCATAGTAGTATTAAAAAGTATGAAATAATTTTTTCAATGTTTATGACTTGTAATATCCACTAATTAGGCAAGAGTGAGGGGGATTGCTGAGCAGCGGGAAGAGAGTATTGATTTGAGTCAAATATATGTGGATAAGGTGATAAGAGGCCACCTCGATAAAAAACAAAGGATGTTCAGCAATGATACCCTTGCATAGAGCCTCGTGGTGGTATATCACAAACGTCTCATCTCCATTCGCAGCATGTTGATACTCGGCTTGGAGAGATGCAGTAGTAAATTCAGGAGGAGCGCGAGTATAAACTCCGGTTGGATGAGTCATTTCGGGGAACACAAGAAATGTTCAGTAGTTCATAAGGTCCCAACTGCCGAGGAACAGCGGCTCAGAAGGTTTCGATTTATTTTTTGTACTTTAATTAATAACTTTGAATACATTATTATGATATTTAATATGCACATATTGTTAGTTTCAATGTGTATATATATATATATATATATATATATATATATATATATATATATATATATGTGTGTGTGTGTGTGTGTGTGTGTGTATGTATATGTGTGTGTGTGTGATGCACGCGCGTACAAATTGTTGGATATTGGACAATGTTGAATTTGAATGAATTTTAAATTATGTTTATATTATAAAAAGATGTGATTGTAGTTGGATTTATTGAGAAATAGGTTGTCGTGACTAGGTACAAAATAAATATAAAAATCTATATATTATATAAAAGAGCAGTTTAACGGCTATTTTTTCCCATCATATTTTAAAATTATAGTTATTTTTTAAATTTCAATTATTAAAATATATATCCACTAACTTTGACTACCTAGTAAATTCATGAAAAAATAATAATTACTCAATAATTACCGAGTAATTATTGAGAGAAAAATCCTCAATTTTATTATAAAAGGACCGACGTATTACCTTGGGAAAATGGCTTTGATGGAAATTACACATCTACTAAGGGATTACCAAGGGAATTTTCCCTCGGTAAAATTGTTGCATAAAACGACTAAATATTCGATGTAATTTTACCGAGTGATTATTCTCCTCGGTAAAATATTTACCAACATCAGAAATCACAACGATGTACTTTAATCGATAATCTCTCGGTAATACAATTGACCGAGGACAATATGCTATTTACTACTAAAATTTTCGTTGGTAATAAATAAAATAAAATAAATTACTCCATCCGTTCACAAAAAATAATTTTAAAAATGGACGACATGAGTTTTAATAAAAATAATTAAGTGTATTATAAGTGGAGAAGGATCTCAGTTATAAATTAGTATTGATAATAATAATTAACTTTATTATGAATAGAGAAATGGGTCCACAATGTGATAGAAAGTTTTCAAAAAGAAAAGAGATTAAATTTTGTAAATGTCTCAAAACAACAAAAAATAACTATATTTTGTGAAGGGATAGAGTAACTTTTTGTGATTATTATATACGATCCTATTATTCTCTCTCTCTCCCTAGATATATAGAAATAATTTGGTTGAATCAAAGATATAGATACACAATAACTTTAGAGTGCAAGTATTAAATTACACAATTTTTTATGTTTAGCCATCTAAAGGCTGCATCAAGATATAGACACACAATAACTTGGTTGAAAATACACCTCAACAGCATCTCCATAAGAAAACATCACATTTGAACATGAAAATTTACAATTTCGCATCCCATTATCGAATGTTTAAGAGTCTAGCTCCCACGGTACGTGGAAAAAGAGAATGGAGAAAGCAGCAAAGGAACATGAAAGTGATCCCATTTCTGCGATTCCTTCACTTCAAACACTACTTCCACATACGGGAAAAACCCCTCAGGGTTGTACTTCCCCGTGTCGAAACTAATCCGATATATCCCGGGATTCAGAACATCCACCACACTCATCAACTGACCGCTCCGCCCGTCTCTGTCTGTACTTGACCGACCCACAAGTTTCCAGCAATCCGAATCAACCTCACCAAACAATGGCCGTGATTGCTTGTCTGCCCACATCTCCAGGCGCACATCAACGCCAGAAGCTGGAGCCCCACGAGCTACATCAAGGATGTGGGTCGTGATTGGTGGCCGTGTCCTTGTGAATCCTCCTGAGGGCTCGGCCGCAGCAGTAGCCAAATGTCCTCCGATCACACTCATGCGATCTTCTACAGTTAACATAGAGCATCAGACCAAGCAGAAACAAGTTCAGAGAAAAATCTGAAAGCATAACTAAAACTTTACAAGTTACGAAATTCTTGTTTTCACAATCTTTATGGCATATCAAGAATTTACCAACAAATGCATATTCATGTATGAAGGCAAACAGGCAGCTGTATTGTTCTATGATTGCATTGAATTCTCTTACATCTCTCTCTCTCTCTCTTCCCCCTTCTTCTTTTTTCCTCCTTGTTTAACCTTTTATTGTCTTTCATCTATTAGATAGTATGTACAAGTTACAAGCTGATGGTCTCACAATAAATTTCAGGGTTCTAAGGAAAAGCAATCAGTCTTGATAATCACATCACAGCCAAACGGCCCAAAACAGCATGAAAAAAACATAAGAGAGACTCATTCATAATTCTCTATCAACTCTCTAAAACATATTTAGAGAAAAACTACATCAGGGGTATTTTGGGAACAATCTACCACCGCAACCTGCACACTACATATAGCACTTCCAAGTGAAGAGAAAGCAGCTTCTACTCAATTTAAAGTTCCTCATGTTCCAATAAGTTAGGGTCCAGAAACTCGAAAACACGAGAAGAAACCAGGTAAAACACGGACCAGCATAAACTAAATATTAGAAATGGAAATAGCCAATCTGAGACAGAACCTCCTGCTTTTGTCAGCACATCTGCATTATGAGGGGTCTTGGTGATGGAAGCAGCAGTTGCATAAGCTGGGAATAGCTTAGTGATACGTAGTTCAGTGATCTTCATTTGTTCCTTGGCTGCAAGCTCAAACTCAATGATTGGCCTGTTATGGTACCGTTTCTACCCAAAAAAAAAAAGAAGAAAAGAAAAACAAAAGAAGGAAGAAAAGAAGGAAGAAAAGAATAAATGAAGATGTGAGAAAAAATTAATCTATAAAAGAGGATTAAATTAGCCAATAAACTCTAGCAGTGTTAGGGCCCGAACGAAAGATTATCTATCAATTTGGGACCTGAAAGATAAAAACTATCAAAATATGAATTATACAATTGAAACTATCAATTCAAGACTCAACAAATCATGAATTTTGTTTTTTTTCTTTATTTTTCATTATATTTATAATGATTATTCAATGAAGTTCTATTAAAATTTCTTGAATATGTTAAAAATAATTAAAAAATGAAAAAAAAAATTGAAATACAATTGTACAAGGTCTGATAGTATTTAGCCTAAGATTTTCCATCACATGAATACTTCTATTTAGGCATATATGGCAATGTCCACAACTGGACGTTCAGAGCACATGAAAGAATATGATTCACTTCTAAGGAATTATCAGTTCATATTCGAAAATGCATCCAACGAAATGTGCCAGTAACAGAAAAAATGTTTTTTATCACAATAGAAACAATGTCAAAGGAACAACAAACTTATTTTGGAAGAATAAACAAAATGGAAGGCTAGTTGCACACTAGAAACACGGAAACACTTACTACAAAGCTCTTTTTCTATCATAGTAAAATCTAAATTCTCTGATACACTAAAATGGATTCACAACACACACACAGAGTTTTACAATCTTCATGATACAACAACATAAAGTAAGGGAAGAAATTAAAAGAAGATGATGTCTCCCATATTTCCTGCAATTATATAAGTTGTAGACTATAAAGCTTGACAGAGGCTTGAACATCAAACCACATTACAAACTAGATAAGAGCAGTTATAAAGATTTATTCCTACACGGACAATGACCTCAAAAGGTTGTCTACCCAAGCAACAAGACATTTACCTTAATCTCAGCAAGGATCTCAGGGGTACTTCTTCCAGATGCACATATGAGAAAGACAAAACCAAACTTTTGTCTGTAGCGAGCATTCCATTCATATAGCTCCTACAAAATTAGTGGGTCAAACATCTAAAACGAAAGAAAATGTTCAGTTCTAGAGAATAATGTAGCCTTGAGACTGGTTATAACGGCAAAAGGCATGCCAAGATACAATTTATATTTCTGATTGTTTCTCATAATCTTCATGTCTATGTTATCACATGAAATTTATATTTATTAGCATCTTTCCACATCACTAGATGTCATTAGGAATCATTAGAATGTTTGAAACTAAAGAAATATTTGTTCTGGCACCATTCTTGCAACAATCTTGAGCACTAAAATATTTTCAGGCTTATAGGTTATAACTGAGGGGAAGTTGCTCGATTTGGTTTCAAAAATCAACTGCTAATGATAAGTAACATACAAAAACATAACAGCACACTTGTTAAACTGTAGATACCTGTAATGTAGCGTCAGTAGCAGTTGCTAAAGCAGTCGATTGCTCTCCCTTGCTCCACCTGTTACAAAAACAACTTATCATTTCCAGGCTTACAAAAAATCGTCTCCTGCTAGAGATGAGAACAATAAATCTCACCACATCAAACAAACCACAATCGAAATTTGACATATACAATTCCAATCTTTTTTTTGCTTCTCTCAAAACTTAAAAATATTTTCCTTATAAAACAAATATAGGAACTCAAAACATCAGAAGAGATGTTAAGCCGTAAAAAAAGGCCACTATTTAGTGAGAAAACTGTACGAATTGGAATGTTGCTTAAGATGCGTAAATTTCTCAATAAGATGTTATTTTCTATGAAAGCGACACAAGCAATTTCAGTTTAGCGCACGCCCAAAAAAAACAACAATGTACACAACGGCTTAATTCATCCACATTCTCTAATTGTATCCTGTGATACAAATTGGATTGAACCATCAAGAATATGCCAGCAGCAACTCAAAGATTACTCTTTTTTTCTTCTCTTTCCGCTAGAAATTGGGCAGTTACATTTTGCAATCACAATGGTTTATCAGAAATCACGAACAAACACTAGGTAATTTACGTATAAATGAGGAGACAATAGAAGAGCGAGAAACTGAACTGAGCACTGGTTGGACTTTTGACGGTTTTGGAAGGGCTTTCGCCGATTGCAGGATGCGCAGCAAACGCTTCTAGCCATCCGTTCACATCTACCTACATAAAATAAGAAGAGCACAAAAAGGGATAAAGGAATCATTCATTAAATCTTCACATATGTAGAGAGATCGAGAGAAAGATGGATACTTTATTGAACCAGATATCCCTGGCAGCATCGACGGCTTGTTGGTGATTGAAGAAGGGAGCGGCAGAGGCCATTTCTTGAGCAAATTTGGCGCTCCCACAGCATGCTAGCCACTCCTTCTCACTAGGCGAATCCATCGATTCGATGATTGGGTTCGATTCTTAAACGGCGAATTTGGTTTGGGAAAGAGAGTTTTCCGTTTGTTGATTTGAGTAGTGGAACTGTGGGACTACTCTCTGAAACTCAATCTTCCGAAGCTGAACAAGTTTTTGGTTTTGTTGAGGATACTGACAATCTCTCGCCCAAAATAAAATACTACTCTCTGTTAATACAGCTAATTACAGGTTTAATTATTCCAAACCAACCCATTTGGAAATTATATAGCATATTCTTTACTTTTATATATATATATATATATATATAGGAGAGGGCTAAAATAAGTACACTTGTTGAGATATAAAATAAAATCATTTTTAGCTCTTAGATCATCAAGATTTACGGTTGATTCGTAACTCTGTTGATGAATTTATGGTCCTGAGTTCGAATCTTAAAGGTAGACAAAAAGTTGGGTTCCCGTAGTCCCAAGTCCCCTGTCTCTTGCTCCGACTAACAGCAACAGGGCCGCCGCTGGAGCACACGTGCTACCACCCCTCTCTGAACTCAGACGGAACAGTAGCAATGCCATTGCCGCTGATTAAAATAAAATAAAATAAAAATTAAAAATAGACGGCGTTAAGTCGTCGTTAGGGAAGAGGGCCTGCTTGTTGGAAATTAAGTAGGTTGAGGGTTTAGTTGGACCAAGTTCGATTATAGGAATCTATACGTAATAAGGGGCTCTATGTTAGGGGCTTATTTGATACTTAACCTTATATATTATACATATAGACTACGGTATAAACACTTCTTAATATATAAAATACGAACTAGTTAAAATGTACGAGTTCTATGTAGAACATATATGAATTCACTGTAAATGTATGAATTGCGAAAACTAAATTTTTTGTTACCTATGAGATTTAAACTCGGGACCATAAATTCATCCAACAAGGTGATGAATCAATCGTAGATCTTGATTATTTAAGGGCTGAAAATAGTTCATATTTTATAATCTAAAAGGTGTTTTTATTTTAGCTCACCCCTATATATATATATATATATATATATATATATATATGTGTGTGTGTGTGTGTGTATGTCAAGTAGGGGTGTTGTCACGACCGGACTAAGCTAAGAATAGTTAAGTCAAAAAACTGTGATTAAGGGAGGGAGATTAGAAGCAGGGATAGAAAGAAAGTGAATAGCATTTAATAAAGGATTGAGTCAGAATCAACGTCAATAAAAGAGATTCATAAGATAAATGAAGTTTGATCATAGAGATTCATACAATTTCAACAACCTATCATCTTAAGTTTGGGTGAAATTGACTTGTCTAAGAATAACAAAGTACTTAAAAATATGCAACGAAATAACATAATCTGACTACATGTATGAAGACATATATCCCAATAGTTCATTCATATAACAACGACAAAAGCCTTGCTTGTCACTTCATCATTCTCAGTCACTGCTCAACCTGCACATTTATAAATATATGAAGGGTAAGTATGAGGATACTCAGTGGGCATGTATGCCAAAACTATATACATGCTTGTATAAACTGTAAATTGTCATACCATCGTAACAGTACAACAAGGGGTTTTTAGCTAAAAAGGCTGAAGTTTACTAAATTCATTTGTGATTCTAAAGTTCAACTGATCAGTCTAAGTTCTCTTGTAATCTATCATATCTGAAGTTGTGTGCCGGAGAGGTGGTCACCTCTCACGGACACTTGACCGGCCAACCTGCTCGATGACTCATAGTCACTATTGGCATGATAACTATCCACTTAGGATCCGAAGTCGATTACATCAATGGCAAAGCCAAAGCAGATAGATATCATACACAAATCTCAAAACATTTATGTCAAGACAATAGTTTAAATATTTTCGATTCAAATGATTTTTAAAAAAATACTCCCTCCGTCCACGATATTGTTTTCACTTTGTGCACGACACGGGTCTTAAGAAAATGGGGATAGTAGTTGGTATTATTGTGGATGGAGTTTGAGTCCCACTATTGTTTTGAGGTGAGTTTGTGGGACGCTATTACTATAAATGGAAGTGAAAATGATATTCTTGACGGACCAAAATAGCAAAAGTGAAAACGATATCGTGGACGGAATGAGTAACACTTAAACATAACATTTAATTATAGCAAAGCTTTACTACGGTGCAGTGACTCCTTGAATAACATCACTCGTGTTTGACCTTTTAGTGCGAGAATATAAAGTGAGACAACCAACTAAGGAAAATTCTCAATTAATGAGAATGCGTAATTTAACTATGAATATCTCTTATTCAAGTTATTATCTGAAATAATATAGAAATTTTATTAATGATTCATAGTATATGATTAAATTAATAAAATATAATTAAGGCTCATCTTATGAGATCTGGTTAATAATCTATAATTAATCCGCTCATTTTAGGGTGTTCTAACCCGCTGGCTAATTAATTAGGCCTCGCTCTATTTCATCAATTTAAGAAAGTAGCTAATCCAATTAATCACTTAATAATCTCATAATAAATTAATCCGTAATTAAAAGCAGCTGAGTCTAATTAATCAATTAATCTAAATTGGTTCTTTAGTTGAGCTTAAATAAAATAGGGGAATGATAATAATATCGACCCAAATAAGGCTCAACATAAGGCAGTTCAATAATTAAAATAACTTCAGGGCCCAAGCTTTAAAAAAATCATAGCCAATGCTTCCACAAAAATCTGAACACGATATGTCATGCGAAGCTAAAAGACCGAACTATCATAAGCTGTGTATCTCATATTGATATATTAATTTAGATCACTAAATTGGCTCAAATTGATAATCATAATCTTTATGATAATAACTGGAAGATGCAACATATAGTCATTGCATTTACTGGTCCGAAGATATGATTAAAATAAGTGTTAATAGCCGGAAAATACACGAACTATTTTCGAATTTGTATTTTGCACATCACCTTCAAAAATAGCTCCAGAATACATCACTTTTAATTTTGTTGCAATTTGCACATGCGTTGACCACCACCTTGATCGGTGTTAACGTGGCGCTCGGAATTTTCAGACGTGGACTCACCGGCATTTAAAACGACGTCGTTTTGAATGAGTATAAATAAAAAGGGTAAAGTACCAAATACCCCCCCGACGTTGGCGTCCCTATCGCGTATAGCCCCCCATAGTCAGGGTCAGCGTTGTTTACTACCCTAACATGACAAAATCGTAGCAATTAACCCCCCCGCCACTTAACGGCCCTAAACACCGTTAGATTAAATAATTTTTTTTTATTTTTAATTAAGGTGGGCCAGCTGTATCTCTCTCTCACCGGAAGCGTATAATGGAATCGGCTGCTGCTGCTTTAGCATCGCCGGAAAATGCGTATAGCCCAACGGAGACAGACGCCCACAGAAACACCCAGAAGAGAAATTTCACCAGTTTCGAGTTGGGGGTTAGTAAAGATTCGTTTTTTTCGATCTTCTCAAGAAAATCATCGGATTTTGTTCGCATCGCGCAGATTTTACGACGGCCCGAATGGAAAGATTTCGACTTTGGGAGAATTTGTGGGTTTTGGAGTGGATAGAGTGGGTTCTTGGAGGTGGGAGCTTGGGATTGGAGTTGGATTGAGGGAGGGGCGAAATGGTGGAAGAGCTTCAGGCTAAACGCGCGGCCTAGGGTTTGCCCCCCTTGCGCGTAGCGCGGTGCCGCTGTCCTTTCCCAATCTGACCTCCGTCGTCAGCCATCTTCAGCCGCCGCACCGCCGATTGCCATTTCCTATTGACCCTAAGCGCGGCCTTCTTCTCCGGCAAACCAACCTCTTCTTCTCCGCGCAACTTGCGCTGTCCTCGACTACAGGGTCGAACCATGACTGGTTCTGCAAGCTCGGCACTCGCTAGAGGAGATGAAGCAACGGCGTGGCGACGCAGCAATCACCGTGTCTGTCTGTGTGTGTCAGTGAGAAAGAAAGAGAGAACGAGAAAGAAGGGGGCAGGCGGCAGCTGTGGTGGCTCTGCCGTCTTATTTCCACCGTAGAGGACAAGGGCTCAGCAGCCGATTCCATTATACGGTGTTAACGGTGGCTCTGCCGTCTTATTCCTTAATTAAAAATAAAAAAAATTATTTAATCTAACGGTGTTAACGTCCGTTAAGTGGCAGGGGTTAATTGCAACGATTTTGCCACGTTAGGGTAGTAAACAGCGCTGACCCTGACTATGGGGGGCTATACGCGATAGGGACGCCAACGTCGGGGGGGTATTTGGTACTTTACCCAAATAAAAATTTAAAAAAAGAGGATAATCTTTTCCAGTTCTTCTTCACCGGCCTTTTCTGCTTTCTCTCTCTACGTAAATGGCCTCACAACAGTGCCCCCCATTCTTCCTCACCGGCGTTGATGCCGAGCACCACCGCCACCTTTTCCAGACGCACCACCGCCACCTTCTTTTCGCACAACATCAGCGTCACCCCCCTCTTCCCCAAAAAAATCTAATTATTTGGAAATTTGGAAATCTGCAAAAAAAAAAAAAAAAAAAAAAAAAAACTAGATATGCGGTGGTGGTTATGGTGGAGGTGAGGCGGCGCGAACTGGGTGGAGGCGACGCAAATCTAGATCTGTGGCGGTGACAGAAAGGAGAGGGGATTTCAGAGAGATTTAGGGATTTAAGCAAAAGGGTTTCTGAAATGGGGAGAATTTTTGGGGGTTTTGGTGTTTTTGGGGAGATTTAGGGATTTAAGCAGAAGGCCCGGCCCTCCTCCTGGTCTTGCGAAAGCTCCGGAGACTATACAGGTACGACATGTGCAGCTTGATATCGAGGATGACTTCATTTATGCTTGAAGCTCTAGATGGTTTGGTCCCTTCCTTTTGGTCGCTACTCAATAGTCTTGTACCACTTTATTGTAGATTCAAAGTTTATTGCTCTTACGTTTATATGAGTGATGAAGTTTGAGGTAATATGTTAACGTCACATTTTTGGTGGTTTTGGTGTTTTGATCTCTTTGATGTTTGATTTCTTTGATTTTGATGTTTGATTTCTTCGATTCAAAGGCTGGGCTGGGCGGATTTTGGTGTTTGATTTTTGTGGTGGAGATTTTTGTGCTAGTGGTTATGGTGGAGGTGAGGGAAAGCGATGACTCGCCTGATTCTGGAATGGCTCGCCGGAAAATCAAGGATTTTTAAAATTTTTTTTTTATTCTTCAAAATATCAAAACGACGTCGTTTTGCCCACGTGGTTTGCCAGCATGTAAAAAAAGTCACGTGGTTGTCCATGTCATCGTCGGTCAAACTTAAGAGTTGTCGGAATTTTCGGCGTGTGCAATTTACAACTAAATTAAAAGATGATGTATTCTGGAGCTAATTTTAAAGGTGATGTGCAATATGCAAATTTGAAAATAGTTCGTGTATTTTCCGGCTATTAACCCTTAAAATAATGGGTTATTATAGGTATGTAGAAATCGAAACACACCGAAAAAATTGATCGAACCGCGGTGTTTTGGTGCGGTGTGGTTTGCGGTTCGATTTTTGAGATGAAAAATCGAAAAAAAATCGGATTGATTTCAGTTCCTCTGATTTTTTTTGATCAGTCACCGAACAAACTAATATATATATATATATATATATATATATATATATATCATTTATATTACATAATACATAATATATACTCCCTCCGTCTCATTACTAATGGCTCTCTTTCCTTTTTTGTCTATCCCATTAATAATGTTTTGTTCCAAAAAAAGAAATTACTCTCTCTCACAAAAAGATGTGGGCTCCACCACTATCTATCATTTTTATCCTTTAATCACTCTTCTTCTTAATTATCGTGCCCAAAAGTAGGAAGCCATACTTAGTGGGATGGAGGGAGTATTATTTTTAATTCTATTATTGAAAACACTAATACACTCTATACAAAATTAGATTTATGAATTTCACACTTTACAACAACTGCATCCCTCCTCCTTCACTCCCCCATTTCCGTCGTCTTCCACCGGCGCGACGTTGTTCATTCATTCGTCCTCACGTCATCCACCTGGGTCCCTTCAACAATCGACCATTCAGCCCTCCCTCTTGGCTAGGCCAAAATCGGCATTTCCCCTTCGCCCTCGGCTAGGCTGCAATCGGGCTTTCCCTTCCCTCTTGGTCAGGCCGCAATCGGCCTTCCCCCTTTGTCGGCACGACCTGCCGTGCGTCGGCCTTCCCCCTTCAACACAGCAACAAGCACACAACAACATCCCCATTTCCCCGGCGCGATCCCTCTTCGGTAGTCGGCAGTTCGGTGCACGACACAGAGGCATAAGTTGCACAGTCCACAGGTAATTAAATTGTGGAATGTTTAAATCCTCTAATGAATTTCGCATTCATTGTGTAATGGTTTTGTTTCTGTACTTATTCATCTTTGACTCTGTTAGTAAAATCATTAGTTTCATTTTGAGCATATGTTGGCGTTGCAATGGTCTTATCAGTTTGATTTATCCTGGTTGTATATATCTATATCCGAAATACATCTATAGTTGAACATCTATGTCCGAAAATCGGCATTTATAGTTGTATATATTATATGTTGTTGTTGCTTACATGATTACATAAAAATTTGAAACTTTATGGTGGTTGTTATTGTTTACATGAAAATCTGAAGATCTATGGCTTTTGTTGTTGATTATATGTTGTTGTTGCTTATATAAATTCGAAAATCTGAAAATCTATGGCTTTTGTTGTTGATTTATGTTGTTGTTGCTTATTTAAATCTGAAAATCTGAAAACCTATTAGTACTATTAATTTAAAATGTTATTTTGTTGCAGATTTATGGCTGAAAATAGAAAAGATGGAGAAATGGGACCGCCCAACGCATGCCACCTCCCAGCTCGAAGTAACATCAACAAGGAAAGACAAAAAAAAAAATCAACTGCATGGGACCAGTTTACGAAGTTTGTTGATGAAAATGGAAGGAACAAAGTGAGGTGCAAATACTGTGGTACCATCTACTTCTGTAATTCCAGAAAAAACAGTATGACTTCACTTAATAATCACTTGGATAAATGCAAGAATCGCCCTTGTAGTTCAGATTTAAGATAATCTCAATTATCTTTACAACCAATACTTGAGGTAGGGGTGTCGAGTCTGCTGTATCTGGTACTTTGAGTAGTTGGAGGTTTCATCAATATTTTTGTAGGATAAAATTGGCTGAAATGATAATCAAATATGAGATGACTTTTAAAATTGTAGAAGGTGAAGGATTTAGAGAGTTTCTTGTTGCATTACAACCTAAGTTTAAAATACCTTCAGGATGGGCTATATCACGTGATGTTTATAAGATGTTTGAGGATGAGAAGATGACGTTGATGGATTTTTAAAAAACTCTTATTCAAGTGCATGTAGTGGTGCCACCGGGCCGCGGCCCGCCGGTTCTGGGCCGCCGGAATGCTGAACATGAATCAGCCCTTAGGGTCTCTGGGTGGGCCGGTTTTCAGGCCCGAAACCGGCGGTTACGGGCCGGGCCGAAAACCGACGGTTCCCGATTTTTTACTTTTTTTTTGTTTATATTATTTTTAATGAAATTAAATTATTTGTGTTAATTTCAACTAAATGTAGCTTCACTATTTATAGTGTACTACACATAGTAGAGAATTCTACATTTTTCAATGTGGAATAATGTAGCTTCACTATTTATAGTGTACTACACATGGTAGAGAATCCTACATTTTTCAATGTGGGATAATTTCAACTTAATGTAGCTTCACTATCTATAGTGTACTACACATTGTAAAGAATACTACATTTTTCAATGTGGGATCACTCAACCTAACTTATAAATATATAATTTATATTCATGTAATATATAACTTGTAACTTATAACTTATATTCATGTAATAGTTTTTACTTTACAAATGTTGAAAAAATATTAAAATTACTCAACTTATATTATATAGTTTTATAAATTATGATGTTAAAAACTTAAAATGTTAAAATTATTCAACTTAAAGTCTTAAATTACTTAATAACTTATATATTATTGTCATATAAGTATATAATTTTTAAATATATGTTGTGTTTTTTAAAGCTTGTAATTACTCAAGTTACCAAGTAAAATAATTTCAAATTTACTCAACTTAAAAATCTTAATAATATAATAATATTTTTTATGTCATCTTTTCTTTAAATGACAATTGAATTGAAATAAAATAAAGGAAAAATAATTAACACATTGGGAATAAAAAATTCAAATGAATTCATAAAAATGTAAAGATAGATATCTTTATTGAATTTATTCTATGTACCAAAAAAATATTACAAGGATACAAATTACATTATCTTCAAAATTGAATAAGTAAACTAACTGATACTAACTAAATAACTAATTGATCCCTAGACCTTATAATTTATAAGTTACATATTTATAAGTTATATATTTATAAGTTATAAGTTATAAGTTATTACATGAATATAAGTTATATATTTATAAGTTAGGTTGAGTGATCCCACATTGAAAAATGTAGGATTCTTTACAATGTGTAGTACATTATAGATAGTGAAGCTACATTAAGTTGAAATTATCCCACATTGAAAAATGTAGGATTCTCTATCATGTGTAGTACACTATAAATAGTGAAGCTACATTATACCACATTGAAAAATGTAGGATTCTCTACCATGTGTAGTACACTATAAATAGTGAAGCTACATTATCCCACATTGAAAATTGTATGACTCTCTACCATGTGTAGTACACTATAAATAGTGAAACTACATTTAGTTAAAATTATCCTACATTAAAATATGTATGATTTGAATATAAAATTTAAAAAAAAATAAAAATTTGGTTGGGCCCGGCGGTTCTGGGCCGAACCGGCGGGCCACCCTCCCCTTGAACCGTAGCCGGACCGAGCTCCTTGGCGGGCCGGTCCCAGAACTGGCCCGTGGTCAACGGTCCGGGCCTGGACCGTTGACTTTCGGGCCAGTTCAGGGTTGACCCGCCGGTTCCGGTTAGCCCGTGGCACCCCTAAGTGCATGTATTACTATAGATACTGGGACATCTTTGCAAAGGATTAAGTATATGTGCATTATTGCTCATTGGATTCATGAGGATTGAGTTTTGCATAAAAAATCATCAACTTCTGCACAAAATAAGAGTGATATCATTGGTAGACAAATTGATGGTTGTTTGCATGAGTGAGGAATTAAGAGAGTATTTTTAGTCACAGTTGATAATGCTTCTTTGAATGATACTTGTCTTATGGCTTTGAAAACAAATTGGTTGCTCGTAATTGTTGTGTGATGGGAGAGAAATTTCTTCATATGAGGTGTGTGTACGTGGCTCATATTATTAATTTAGTTGTAAAAGATGGGTTGCAAGAATTGGATGTGTCGGTTAAAAAGATTATGGATGCTATTAGATATTATTATTATGCAATCTTCTGCTAGACTTGAAAGATTTAAACTTTGTTGCAAAAAAGAAACAATGATTGCAAAAGTCTTTTGTGTTTGGATGTACCTACTAAATGGAATTTAACTTTCTTGATGTTGGATGTTTTTTGCAAGTTTGAGAAAGCTTCTGAACTCTTTTAAGTTAAAGATCCATTTTATCAGATTAATTTTGAGAAAGATGAAGGGGTACTTGATTGTGTGGATTGGGATAATGCAAAAAAAACTTGAGTTTGGTGTTGAAAACTTTCTATAAATTGACTGTTGAGGTGTATGGAAAATATGTTGGGGAAGCAATTGAAAGTGTGAAAGATGAACTTTATCAATTGTATGATGCTTACAAGTTTTTGCATCCTACTCCAACCCCAAATCATACAGGCAACTCAAGAGAAAGATCAAGCTTCAAAGTCACAGGCCTTAGAATCTTCTAGTTCAACTCATTATCTATTTGTTGATTTCAAAAAACAAAATCATTTCATAAATAATGAATTTTCGAATGATTTGGATGTCTATGTAGCCGAGAAAGAAAAGGGGGTTGATGCTACAAAGAGCTTCAACATAGTAGGTCGCTAGAAGGTTAACCAACATAGGTTGCCTATTCTTGCCCATCTCACTTAACATATACTATTGGTACCTATTTTACGATTGCATCTGAGTCAAATTTTAACACCGGATGAAGGTTTCTTGATCCTTTTAGGAGTTCATTAACTCCTAGAATTGTTGAGAGTCTTATTTGTACTCAAAATTGGTTGAGGAAGTCAAAGCAACTTATTACAATCGAATTTGGAGGGCATTCAAAAGCATGAAGAAGGTTTTTTTAATTTGTCAATTATTTTTATAAGAAATTTGTTTAATTTGTTATTGTTTGATTGTTTATACTTTTTATTTTGGAGCTTTGATAAGTCTTGGCATCGGTGAAGTCAATGATGATTTGGTGGAAACTTGAAGCAAAAGAAGGTTTGAAGAAACAAGAATTGAAGACAAGTAAGAGATGATTTGGAGCTCTGTGATGTTTTATTTCATTCGAATATTGGTATTAACTAAGTGGCGTTGTCTTGTTGAGACATGAGACTTGGAAAACTATAATGGTTGGTTAGGTTTTTAATGTTGTTGCTTAACTTTAAGTCTTTAAGATTTGTGAATCTTTGTTACTATAATTAGTTTATGCTTTGATTTCGAATTTTAGAATTTCAAAATAGGTTTCTTTATTATCATATATGATTTTTTAGCATTGAAAATAGGTATTTCGAAAAGAAAAAAATCATTCGGTTCGGTTAAACCGACCGAAATTGACGATTTTATCGATTCGATTGCGGATCGGTTTTTGTTGAGAAAATTCTATGTTTTGATGGAAGGCCAAAATCCAAGGATGGAACTCTGTTGATGACCAAAACATAGCTTGAATATCACAAGTATTTTAAGTTGTTGTGGTTAACTGAAGAAGTTGAAGGCTACTGCTAGACACCAGCTAAGGATCAAGCTGAGACAAGATCTTAGTAGAAGATCCAGCTTGAGTCTCAGGTTGAAGAGAAAATCCCAGCTTGAAGGATCAGCTATGCGGCTAAGCTGATCAGGGTTCGTGCTCAGCTACAGAGCACGCAGACTTTGTTGTACTCAACGCTAAATTGATGGAAGTATCAGTCTAATCAAAGCAGACTGACTGAAGGATAACAAGCTGACTCGTGTTCAGACTCATTTATGCCACGTCAGCCCTAAGGTCAACAAGCTCAAAGCAAAGTCAGCCCTTAAAGCGTATCAATCTTCCGAACATTCAAATGCCTCTGAATATGTATTAAATATGAATCTCGCTTTTCAGAAGAAAGTACAAGGATGACTGCTGAACATCAACATCAAGGTAAGGATGTGCAGGTCTAACATCTTAGTCATTCCTCGCTACAACAAGAGGTTCTTAAGTGAACAACGAATCAAAATTTGTAGAATGCTTCTTCCAACAGCTAGTTGGATAAACCCCTTCCCTCCTTCCCCTTCCCCCTACCCCTTTGTAACTTCTCACAAAGTTGTAAACACAAAGTGAATAAGGAGAACTCGACGAGTAAGCTTCAAGTGAGAAGTGTGAAAGTTGGCGAAGTAACAACATTGCAATCACGTAAATTTTCAAGTATGGTATTGCAACCGCGAAAATTGCTAACTAAAGGTTAAGGGATTACCCTGAGTGTCAGGGTCGTGGATGTAAGATGAGTTGCTCCGAACCACGTTAAAATATTTGTGTTGTACTTAATGTTTTCTTTTCTTGCCTTGTTTATTGGGAACTAACCTTGCTATACTTAGAGCATCCACAATGCTTGCACCCATAGTGGGTGCAATAGAATAGGTCCCACTTCTATTGCACCCACTCCAACAATAGTATTGCACCCACTTGGGTGCAATAGATTTTATTTTATTTTTGAATTAGTTTTATTCTAGTTTCCATTTTACAATAATTAAGAAATTAAAATTTCATTGAATTAAAATTCAAATCCTACATTGATAGAAATAAAAGAAATTAAAATTCAAATCCTACATTGCAATACAAGATTAGGAGAATGGATGAATGGATGAATGAGGAGAATGGATGAATGTTTGAGGATGAAGAAGAAAATGAGGTTGTATATGTATATATAGAGGGGCTATAGAAATAATAAAAAAAAAGAAAAAACGCCAACGAAAAAAAAACGGTAAAAAACGGCTACTGCATTCATTTTAAATTTTGTTTTTTAATTTTCCTTTTTTTTTTGGTTCGAAAAGGGGCGCGTGTTTACACGCCCCCTCCTTCGCTCCCGTCTCCGCCGAGTGCGATGCATCGCCCCCCCCTTCACACCCGGGTGCAGCAACGGCGCTGGGTGCGATAGGCCGGGTTCGATCCGGCCATCGCACCCAGCGATGCCGATGCTCTTACTATGTTCAAACCAACAAGTCTTAAGCAAAAGAAAATTGATTGTGTTTTTACATTTTGTACTCAGGATCAGTTTTGCTCTATCTGCAAAACCTTTTAGCAAGCTAACCTCACCGCGTCACAAACTGCACTAGCCCAAACTGTTTACCAAAATCATATCAGTTTGATTTAAGTCAATAATACGAGATTCAAACAAAAGATTTTCGTTAAAGCAAGTTTCCATCGAATTCCGCATGAAAGATTGAACAGAAAATCTTCGTATTTGTCCGACTATTGTTAACTTACTTATTTGATGCATTGGTAAGGTATCTCTCAGTCAGTAGACGTATTTGTCCTCTTCCTCCCCCCTTTCTACCGGAGAGAGAGAAGACGAAGAGATGAGAAGGGGCGCTGCCCTCCGTCGATGGCACCGCCGTCGAGGCGGCGGCGGCGGCGAAGGAGTCAAGATTGTGTATGCTAAGATTTTTTAAGAAATGACCTAATGGAGTATGTTGGGATGATTAAGGAAAAATAAGCGGTGCAATTAATTTTGTTAATTAATGTTCTAAATTACCTAAATTTTGCCAAAAAAAGGAAACGCATCAACTTCGTTGGGACGGCCCAAAAAGGAATACACATCAAATTCGGTGGGACGAAGGGAGTATTAAAATTTCTCAAAGCTATACATATCGGGCATCGCATAGGATACAACACTAGTTATATATAAGATCATTAAGAATAATAAAATATCTGCCCGCCAGTGAATAAAGACGAAAGTTTCGGCGTTCCTGCTCCTTGGGAGGTCCCAAATAAATGACAGAAAGAACAAGAAAATAGGAGCGACCGGAGGAAGGGACTTTCAGTTACTGCAAGGATCACGTGCCGCGGTGAACAAAAAAAAAGAGGGCTGATCTTATTCTTATTGTGCACCTTGTGAGCGCGTTTGCCAACGAGTTCGAACAACGTAACGAGTCTAAGGGCATGATCAAACTTCCCTAATGTTCAGAGTTGTTCTGGTTTGGGCTTATAAAGCCAAGTTTGCAAGCTCTGATGTACGATCCGATCGTAGCAAGGAAGGGGAAAGCCTCCCTCTAGTTTCTCATAGCTACAAGTAAACAAGTAGATCGGTAGTCCCTTATTCAATTCCTTCGATGACTCTGGAGACGGAGATTTATTTCTAATGGCTGAGTAAATGCGGGTATACACCAATCAGAGCCTTCTTGTCTCTCGGTAGTAACTTGTCGAATATCCTCATTGTCCACTTGCAGTTTACCCGAACTAACCGATGGATTAAGGGAACTTTTCGAGAGGTTCTCTGTCATTGATAGGAATGCAGGTAACCACACTTGGCATTCTAGACTTCGTCTTAGCCTTCCCTGAACAAGATCGCTCCCACACCAAAATACAAAAGATAATTTTATTTTTAAGCCTTTGACCCGATTAGTTCATTGGGTTAGCCCAAAACCCGACCGTTTAGGGTTGGGTTATAAATTTTTAACCCAATTTTTTTTCAACTTGATTAGCCTGCACCCGATTAGCCCGACAACCCGACATGACTAGTCTGAAATCGATGGACTGGCCTGATTGACATCCCCAATAACAAGTGTCTTCATTTCCTTTTTGAGTTGTCCCATAACAAGTGTCTCCTTTGTAAAAAAAATGATACTATTACTTTCACAAAAGAAAAATGGACTCTACCATTTTTTTTAATCTTTATACCCTTTAATCATTCTCACCTAAATTATTCATCTCACAAAAGAAAAGTGAACTCCATTATTTTTTTTTTCTCTTTTTACTCTTTAATTATTTTTACCTAAATTATAATATCGAAAAGAATAAATACACTTGTTAAGAACATTCACATCAGTTGGCTCATAGGGCTGACTCGAGTCAGCCCAAACAATTAGTCGATCGATGCGGAGATGGGGAGGTCGAGTCACGACTTGTTCAGATGAGCTTGGTTCATCGCCTCTTTAAGGCACACACGTGTCTTCACGCGCTGAATATAAAAAATAAAAATCTGAATTTCAAATATTAAATGCTCTACAGTAGAAAATGACTACTGCCGATTTTTTTTTATTTTTTTTCTTCTTCATTTTTCTTTTATTTAAATTCACATCTTCTTTATTTCTCTTCATTTTTTTCATCACATCTTCTTCATTTCTCTTCATTTCTTCTTCATTTTTTCTTCTCTGTCTTAAAATGACTTCATGGTCTCTGATTCTTTGTCTTGTTCGTTCGACGAAGAGACGGAAAAAATATCATAAATCATCGTGAGTCAGATTAATGCAGACTTGATTTATAAGTGGTCCCATAATATGAATGAATAATTGATTCAATCAATGTAGATATTATGACGGGAGGAGAGGGGTGAGTAAATTAGGGTATAACTTTAAATTTATAGGAGGAGGTCTTGAATCGGGGAGCCGAGCAGACTCATCGCCATGGGGAGAAGACCTGCAAGGTGCTATCGTCAAATCAAGAACAAACCCTACCCAAAGTCACGATTCTGTCGTGGTGTGCCTGATCCCAAGATCAGGATTTATGATGTGGGAATGAAAAGAAAGGGTATTGATGAATTTCCTTTCTGTGTGCATTTGGTCAGTTGGGAGAAGGAAAATGTTTCAAGTGAGGCACTTGAAGCAGCACATATTGCATGCAACAAGTACATGGCAAAGTTTGCTGGAAATGATGCTTTCCATTTGAGAGTGATGGTTCACCCATTCCATGTCCTTCGTATCAACAAAATGTTGTCATGTGCCGGGGCTGATAGGCTCCAGACTGGAATGAGGGGTGCTTTTGGAAAGCCCCAGGGTGTCTGTGCTCGTGTAGCCATTAGTCGGGTCCTTCTGTCTGTTCGCTGCAAGGATAGCAACAGCCCTCATGCTCAGGAGGCTCTACGCCGTGCAGAATTTAAGTTTCTTGGTCGTCAAAAGATTATCGTCAGCAGGAAATGGGGATTTACCAAGTACAATCGAACTGACTATCTGCGATGGAAGTCTGAGAACAGGATTATGCCTGATGGTGTGAATGCCAAGCTTCTTGGATGTCATGGACCTTTGGCGCTAAGGCAACCTGGAAGAGCATTTGTTGATGCAGCTACTCTGTGATGAATTTTATTGGAATTTGAATGTTGTTAAATTTATAGGAGGATTATGAAAACTTACATTAACGGCAATACAGACAACGCTGATTTCATTTTCTCTCTCCTACTTTATCACTTTTATTACCTTCTCTCTTCTATTTTATCACTTTTATACTTTATTAACTACACACTTAAAATACTAATCTACAATTCCTTAATTCCCGTGCCGAAACCAAACGTGTCAAGATTCGTGGGACGGAGGGAGTTAGGGCTGGTAAACCGGTCGGTTCGGTTTTAACCGAACCGATTTACCGGTTAATCAGAATCGATTAAGGGCCATTTCCCTAACCGATAACCGAACCGATTATTGGACCGGTTAACCGATTAACCGGTCCGATTAACCGGCCCGGTTAATCGGTTAACTGATCAAACCGATTAATCCACGATTTCTCAATTTGTCCGAATTTAACTAGTTAATTCGGTTAATCGGTTAACTGGTTAACCGAATTAACCAGTTTTTATTTTTTAAAAAATCAAATTTGTAGAATGTGTTCAATAAGATTTGAACTCTTAACCTTTGAAAGAAAGAATAAGGTGCACTGCACCAACTCATAACTTATAATAATTTAGAACAAAATTTTTGTTATAGATACTTGAAATATTAATGTATTATTTAAATTAAAATATTAAAATATAAATTAATTAATTTAATGTAAAATAAATCGGTTAATCGGTTTAACCGGTTAACCGACCGGTTAAACCGATTAGTGATGAACACACTAACCGATAACCGAACCGAACCGGTAAAAACCGGTTATCAGTTAACCGAAAACCGGTTTTTTCGGTTCGGTTACGGTTAAAACCGATTAACCGGAACCGTTTTACCACCCCTAGAGAGAGTATATATTTATGTTAATTTAAAAATATAAATAATATAGAAACTATTAAATTATATTTTACAAATTAAAGCAAGCAACATTTTCTAAAGATAAAAGAAAAAACAAGTAGTATAAGAGCACCCGCATCGCGGGTACTCGAGGAGCTCCTCGAGGAGAGGGAGGGCGTCGAGGAGGGCGATGCGGCATGGAGCTCCTCGAGGACTCCTCGAGTTATCGAGTATGCTCGAAGGGCGGAGGAGATGGCGCGTGCAATGCACGCGCCCAATTTAAAAAAAAAAAGGAAAAATTCGAAAAGGGGTTGAGGATGGAGATGGTCTTCTGGTAGATCTGCTTGGTGTTGATGCCGAGCTCCTCGAGGAACGGCGGCTCGTCGTCGAAGGCGGCGGAGGAGGAGGGGAAGTGCGGCGCGGCGGAGAAGGAGGTGGAGGCGGCGGCGGAGTTGACGTCGAAGGAGAGGAAGGGGATGCCGGGGTTGGAGGATCCGGGTGGCTGGAAGGGGGCGGTGGGGAGGCGGCGCTGCTGCGGGGCGGAGGCTTTTTGGGTTGAATTTTGGGGATTTTCTCTTGATCTGAATGTGCGATGAAGATTGAGGCTTTTTGCAGAATTTGAATTTGGTGTAATTTTTATGTATTTTTTTAGGTATTTTTTTTTATGTTTTAAGTAATTTTAAATTTTATGTTTAATCCAGTATTTAAATATGCAATTTAAATTATGCAATAAAATTTAAATGAAAAACATAAAATCAAAACTAATATTATCAAGTAGGCTATCAAGGAACCCCAATGCAGCACTACCTACTCAATAACACAAATATTATCAAGTAGGCTATCAAGGAACCCCCAATGCGGATGCTCTAATAAAACAACAAAAAATGAAAATTAAAAAAAAAAGAAAAAAAAAATTACCGGAAGCGGTCACTGTTCACCAACTCTAATTTACAGTAGCGAAGAGGAGATTGTTGGAGGAAGCATTCACGTCAAATTAACGCTGGCCGCTAGAGTAACTGCTGGAGTTGCTCTAAATATTTTGAAAATTGGCTGTAGATAAAATGGGTTCGGTTTTCGAGTAAAAACACAATCGCGATTTCTTGGAGTGGAAATTCAGTGAAAGGCAGCTGATAGTCGAATAACCGATTCGTGTTAGTATTGTTTTTGCTGATTGCTAATTAGCCCATTTGTTATCCTCTCCTCTCCAAACGACCTTCGACAAGTACAATGGCTTCTACAAATGGAGAAACCGATCAGGTATGTGAAATTTCACCAATTTCCACTTACTTCTTCGATTCTAAACTTTTTTTATTGTTCCTAATCTCTTGTTACATCTCCAAGTCGTTTTATAACTATCTGGTTTTTTCCGGCATACAATTAAGAAATGGGCTTTGATTAAATTCTTTTGCCCATATGAACTGAAAATGTTGTCTTTTGCTGAAATTTTATGCTTGTGATCCTAAGTATAGTGGATTTTTTTTTTTCGCCTAGTTTCTACTTGAATATTTACGAGTTATGATGAAATTGCAGGTTTTGGTGGAACAGAGATCATGTGGGAGGATTTTCATGTTGAACAGGCCTAAGCAGCTCAATGCACTTTCAAATGTAATGGTATGTCTTGGGTTGATCATTGGCTGCTCGGTGAAATTGTTGGGAGCTTGAACGTTTTGATTGTGGCTGATCCTTAGCTGTTTTAGATTCTGTTTTTAGTAATTGAAGATCATTTTGATTAGAGAATGTCTTGTGGTAGCTAGAGTAAAGTGGACTGAAGACTGTGCAACCAACGTATTCTATGTATTTCTGGATTTGGTTTTTATATAGATTTTGCTGAATGAATATGTGCAAATTTTCTTTGTGATCAGAGTGTATTATAGAACATCACCAGTTATTACTAATATGAGCCATTAATTGCTCTAAGAAAACATAGGAGATCCGATTGCCGGGAATCGGTAAAACTATGTCAAAACGAGTCTTTCCCCTTTTGTTCTTGGTTTTGTTCTGCACTATGCTCCTGTATCTGTTGTGGGATTGCTTTCTTCTGCTTACATCATGTCGATATTGCCTTTGGTTACATTGTTGATTAAGTTTGGTTTGATCATGTGCTGAAGTTGTTTCTGATCTTGCTCTAGGTGTCACGTCTGTTGGAGCTTTTTCTTGCTTGCAGAGAAGATTCCTCTGTCAAATTCATAATTGTAAAGGTATTTTCCATCAAATACTAAGATAATTAAAATTGAGCTTTGTCACCTGCACAAGTGATGAAGTGTTCTGATCTTTGGCCATAAATAATAGGGAAAAGGGAGAGCATTTTGTGCTGGAGGTGATGTAGCGGCAGTTGTTCGTGATATTAAACAAGGTATTGCCTCTTTTCCCCATAAACAGTTTCACCTCACGAACTCCTATAGTCTAACAAAAACAACCTTAGGTTGCATTTGGAGGCTTTTGTATAGATTCTGATTATTAGTTTAGTGAGTTCTATGCATATAAGTTGAAACAAAATGGTGGATTATGAGTCACTTATGTTGGCTATAAAACTAGAATGTCAAGAAGTTGGTGAATTTAGATTTTGAACTTTTCAATTAATTGAGACTAACATGAACATTCAATTTTAGTTGTAGATACAATGGATGTAAGTAGTGTGAAACATTTTTCTTGTTTTATTACTAGAAGTTCAAAGTTTGTGTAGCTTCCTAAGAAAATTGTTCTGTGTCATTTTTATTGGTTTCTGATTATGAACTATTCTACAGTTTGCTTTAACCAAGTTAATGCATGCTTTGGTTTCCTTTTAATAAGCTAATTTTTGCTGCTACCGGGATTTGATTAGTTAGACTTAGACTCATTAGAATCAGAGCGATATTTGTGTCTGAAATTCTTTTATCTGCTCCTGCTTTCATTATAAGCCATTCGTTCTCGTGGAATGATGTTATCAACATTTTGGAGTTAATAACTGAAGGCTCTTTCCTTACAGTTGATAATGCTTGATATTTTCCTTTGAGCATCAGGTAATTGGAAGTTAGGTGCAGAGTATTTCAGAAAGGAGTTCACAATGAACTATGTCATAGCTACATACCGCAAACCCCAGGTTCTTATTTAGAAAAATTCACATTTTGGTTTGCTATTTTTGTCTTAACTATTTGTGGTTATTGGCTACCTTTCTTATTTGAACTATGATGCATGACTAACTGTTCTTCTAAAAATGCATTAAAAAGGTTTCAATTCTTAATGGAATTGTCATGGGTGGAGGAGCAGGTGTTTCTGTACACGGTAGATTCCGCATTGCCACGGAGAACTCGGTACTTATCTTGCTCAATTTTACCTTTTAGTGAATTTGTGATCTTTGCTTGATACATCTTAATAATAGTTAGCTTTAAATATACACACATGTGAGGCATGCTCATCATTATTTGCATGCATATCTTAATACAAGAAATGAAATAAGATTAAGTGTTTGTAAGAAATTCCGCTTCCCATTTCCAACCCGCATGAAAAACCATAACTACAGTTTGCTAAGGTAACCGCTCATGTAAGATACCATATCCTGGAGAAGGATATGATTTGAAACCAGAAAGCACTATGATAAATGTTATATGACGTGTGATATTGGATTGGGCAACTGTATTCTTCTGATAGCAGTAATAACCATAATCTTTTGAGTTTGCAACCCCAAATGCAGGAAGGATCTACAAATTTGCCTTGTTTATACTCTTTTGAACATTGCACTGATCTAGGAGAAAAACATAGCATTCTAGATATACATTTTTAGTGTGTGCTATAGAACAACTAGGGTTAAATTTGGAATATGTTTGAGGTGATAAATATACCACGATTATGAAATAAACTTTTTCAGAGGCATAGTTCTAAAAGTATATGCAAGACCATGTGTTGCTCATATACGAAAATGCTGATCTTCTATGACTTATTATTTGGGCGTTTGAAGGCTTAATGTATGGCATGTTCCTCCCGATTATGAAATTAATAGCATGGATGAAGCATAATAGTTCTTCTTGTAGTGAAGAACAGAAGATCAGATGAATCAACTGAAATGAAGTAGTTGTTATGCACATCCAACTATCTAGTTTATAACTTGATGTGTTCGTAATTGGCAATTGTGTTAGACATATAAGTTAGGCAGGTCAACCCTTTACCCTTGACCATGGTTTTGGGTTAAGTTAGGGCTCCCTAACTTATATGAATTATAGGTACCATCTTTATTCTGGTTGAGTGATGTTGCTATTTTACATAGGTCCATCTAATATGACATAAGTTTGTATTTTCTCTTCATTTTGAAGATAATGGTATGCTAGTTTAATCTAGAAAATTACTGTTTTATTAAGAGAGATTCGGACCTTCATGCAGCTTTTCGCTATGCCTGAAACAGCTTTGGGACTTTTTCCAGATATTGGTGCTTCCTACTTTTTGTCAAGACTCCCTGGATTCTTTGGTAACTTCTCTTTGCTAATCATTCCACATATCAGTTTTGAGGATAATAATGTACAGTACATTTCCAGTAATTTTGTTATTGATCTGGATCTTATTTGTTTAGATCAAATCACCACAAGGAATTATCTAGTCGAATTTAGATGATTTTTGAATTCTACTTTACCATATGTATATGTTACCTTTATGAGAAACTACACACAGACATATTCATTTCTTTGCATTTTCTCTGCTGTTTTATGGCGTTGATGGCCTTTATTGCATTCCCTGTTGTTCTTATGTGGGAAAAAGCATGTGTCCGAATAGCACTGATTTATTTCCTTTCCTGGAAACTGGACTTTTCCTGGCAGGAGAGTTTGTTGGTCTTACAGGTGCAAGGTTAGATGGTGCTGAAATGCTTGCATGTGGTCTGGCAACTCACTTTGTTGAGTCAGAGGTATACTTCTTTCCAACTCCTCCAGAATGCTGGACATTAGTGGGGTGAAGTTGTTACTGAGTTGGCTGTTCTGGACCTTTTTCCCTTCAAGTGAAAGCTTGCCTTTTCTAATTAGAATATTTTAATTATCCCTTAAATTAAATCAGATTAAGTGTACTTGTGGTGAGGTGTTAGTACCATTTCAAAACTTGTACTACTACATGTTTAACTGATTTTTACCTTAATCTTGCTCTTTTTCATTCACATCTATGCCTAATTTTAGAAAGACTATTTTGAGTAGTACTGGAAGGTCTAAACGAGCTACTGCTTTGTTTTAATAGTCCCTTAGGGGGCGTTTACTTTGAATGATTAGCCTTGATAGATAAAAAAAGTAAGGCTAATCCCTTGTTTACTTTGTTGGATTGAAACTTTGGGATATCCTAAGGCCCTTGATTATTTTTATCATTTAAGCTAGTTTTGCTTGATTCTTATCCCGTCAAAAAAGTGGGATTGGAGTAATCCTACCATTGAGGATAAAAATACTCAATCATCCATTTGATCAATTATGCAAAGTAAACGCCTCCTTAATGTTCTAGAAAGGGTATATTCAAATTCTCATTCTAGTATAAAACTTAGAGATTCCAGGTCCAGTGTAAGACTGTGGTGGAGTGAAGGGTATTTTTAGATGGAAGAGAATTCGAATCAAAATTCATTTTGAAAGGAACAAAAACTAAAAGAGAAGAAAACAACTTGCAGTAGAGCCTGCAGAAGAAAACAAAATTTTGCAGGCAGACCTGCAGTGCCAAGCACTGAGTTTCCTCCTTCCCAAGCAGAAAATCTGACAACTCAACTAAGATAACTTTTCTGATGATCCTTAATCATTCAACTCTACTACTTAAATAACAAAACGAACTAGGTCTCTGGAAACAAAAGCCTTGTCCATCCCTTTATTCTAATCCTACATAACCTAACCAATCATATAAGTAGAGATATTGGGAACAAAATCCATCTATAACAGAGTGCATCTATTCTAATTACGAACCTCAGATTGACTCCTTCCAATCATTAGTTTGTTTTTTCGTTTATGTCTCTCTACTAATTAACTTTATCATCATGTGTATTCTTAAGAGATTTTCTAGTGATATGCTGTAATTACTTACTTTTGCAAAGTTTATTTTCTTTTCAGGCTACCTATTGGACTAATGCAGAACTTTCTTTAATATTTAGTTGTAGAATATTTTTGCTTTGTAGATGATAGGGCATGTCTGAATTTTTTTATATGCTTCCATTGTTGGACAGAGATTGCCATTGTTAGAAGAAGCACTTGTAAAAGCAAATTCCAGTGATCCAGTGGTTATATCTACTATAATTGAAGAATTTTCACATGCTCCAAATTTGAAAAGAAATAGTGCTTATCACAGGTATAAATTAACACCACTTATCTTGGAGCAATTTGGTTCTGCTTGATTATAGTTTCCTAGGACTTTTTTTCTTGCTACAACTAGAAAACCTTTCAGATTTTCTGAATATAGTTGAATTTGGCAGGCCACCATGGCTTCTGTAGAGTGGTTGGATACAAATAATGACATTCAACTTCCAGAACGTTTTTTGTAACTTCATGTGAAAATCACTCCCCTACCTACTTTAGTAACTGAATGGATTATGCATGGTTTTTGATTGTCTGAACGGTTCCTAGTCCATCTAAATATCATGATTGATCCAGAACTGACATATTTGTTCCGTTGTTATATATGTATACTACTATACTCTTACAATCCATAATTGTTGCATAACTAGTTTTTTTGTGTGATTTATTTAGTAGTGTGGCCACAGACCAGATTTTCAAATCTGATTCTGATGCAATGGTATCTGCAGGCTGGATGTCATTAATAAGTGCTTTTCTCGAAGAACAATCGAAGATATTATTGCAGCCCTTGTAAGAGACAAGGCATACTTGTTTGATCTAGTGCTTTTTGCCTAGGATGCTTCTAGTTTTGCAATTTTTTTATCATGTTGTTTGATTTCCTGTTTCTAGGAAAAGGTGGTCGCTGACAAGAAGGACGATTGGATCTCTTCCACCATTCAGTCACTCAAGAAAGCTTCACCTATAAGCCTTAAAATCTCTCTGAGATCGGTACACTTCAGTGAGCATTGTTAGTTTGTATTAATCGACATCTCAGAAGTATCATCTCTTGCTTGAAATTTTATTCTCCACATATATCTGTGGGCCCAACCCAACCTTGAGTCTCTTGTAGTTGCTTCATTACTCTAAATTAGGAGGATGGTAATCAGATGCATTTATATTGTCAGATATTGGAGAAATTATATTTCAAAAATTGTTGTTTATATAGATCCCTTCACTTGATTTCTTGGATGAGGTCTCATTATTTAAAATGCGGCAAAAGTTCATATTTTGAACTGAGGAACTTAAGCTTGTCTTACCTTCATCATTGTCCATTTCTCAAATCTGCATGGATTGCTTAAATTGCATAAGTTTTTTCTGCAACTACATAACCTATGTTAGAGTTTTACATGATTCTAACATCTGACGTTTCCGCTCATCCTCTCCAGATTAGAGAAGGAAGGCTCCAGGGCATTGGTAAATGCCTCATCCGAGAATTCAGAATGGTTTGTCATGTGATGCGGGGAGAAGTTAGCAAGGATTTTGTTGAGGTACGTACCAATGCACCTACTCTTAACTCGTTGTCTCTAACTCTCTATTGTCTCCCGTAAAAATCCCTAAACAAAATCTACTCCAAAATTCAGGGTTGCAGAGCTATACTGTTCGACAAGGATAGAAATCCAAAGGTGCACGAGCATTTTTACATCTTTAGTCGGAGAATTAACAACAGACTATTTGCTGAGACTCTCTTTTCTTGTTTCTCCTGGTTTTGCAGTGGGAGCCCTCGAAGCTAGAGTTGATCAGCGATGAAATGGTGGATCGTTACTTCTCCAAGGTAGATGATGGTGACTGGGAAGATTTGAAACTCCCCATAAACTCTAATTTACCTGCGTATGCCATTGCTAAACTCTAAGTTTTATTCGTCATGACTTATATGATTTGCCTAGAAATGAAAATATAACATGACTTCCCAAATAAAAGTTGTGTAGCGTGTACACCTTTTCGTTTACATAAATCAAGTAATTTGTAAAGGCTGTATTGCATCTCTGTTTTATTCTAGTAGACATAATTTGTATACTTTCTGCCGTTCCCTTTTTGCCAGTTGCAACGGGGTACGTTTTGGAAAATTTGTTGTTATTGTTGTCGTTGTTGTGGCCTTTTTTTCTGTATGCCGAGCTTGGATCTAGTCTTAATTAAGTTGTTGGGCTATTCGATATTGGTAGATTTCTTATGGTTGAAATTTTGTCCCCTTATCATAAACCTTCAACTTTTCATAAATAACTATGAAATTTACTCTCTCCGTCCCGCGAATCTTGAGTCAATTCTTTTCGGCACGGGAATTAAGAAAATAGTATTTAGTGTGTTAAGTGTGGTAAGTGAAAAAGTGAAAAGGTGAATAAAGGAGAATTGTTTTGTCATATAAGAAAATGACTCAAGATTCGTGGGACGGAAATAGTACTATTTATGAATTGTTTTTAGAATCGTGTTCACAATATTTTCAATCATCTCAATTTTTCGAATTTGGAGGTATTGTAATATCAGCAAAAATAGATTAAAGTTTCCGATTATAACATTGCAGCACTTCTCAATATACCAAATTCTTGTGGGCATTTCATCAAACGGTTGGAGCGCCTCTTACGATGTAATGTGAAATATGATTAAATAATTACGCCAAAAATCATGAATTTTGGGTCAATTTCTAAATTTGCCATGAACTTTTTTTTTTCTTTCAAAAATTCCCTGAACTTAAGGGGTTTACCAATTTTTCCATGTTTTTTTGCTCCGGTGAAGCTCCGAGCTGACGTGTCGCTTACGTGGTAATACCAAGCTGACATGTCGCCTACGTGGTAATACCGAGCTAATGTGGCACGTACTTGGAAAAACAATAAAAAAAAAATAAAAAAATTCATTATTTTCCCTCCCCCTTCTCCAAGTCGGCCGGTGGACCGCTACCAAAGGACCGCCGCTGCCTTCCTCCGGCGAAGCAGCGCCGAGGAATACCACCTCCGCCTTCCTCCTTCTCGCGCCGTTCCAGACCTCACGCCGCCTCCCACAATCACCAGATCAGTCGCCTTCCTCTTCTGCTGCATCGAACCCCCTCTACCGCCCTCCACCATCACCATCATCAGATCCACCGCCGCCAACCACCCACGCGGATCCATCGCTCAACCGCCCTCCACCACCATCATCACCAAATCCACCACTATCATCACTAAATTCCATCAACACCAAATTCACGCAGCAGCAGCTCCGATTCGCGGCGGCGACGTCAATTCCAGGAGAGAGAAAGTGGAGAGAGAGAGAGACAACACACAGAGTTTGGTGGGGTAGGGCAGCGGAGGCGGCGACAGAGGGCGCTGGAGAAGACGCGGGGGATGGCGGTGGGGGAGGTGGTGGATCTGTGATGGTGGTGGGGGAAGGCGGTAGAGGAAGAGGTGTGGTAGTGGGGGAGTCGACAGAGCAGACAGAGTAGAGTCGACAGAGTAGAGTTGTCAGAGCAGAGCTGAGTCGCAGAGTCGAGTAGAGCTGAGTCGGGCAAAGTCGGTAGAGCTGCCTCTGGCAAGGCTTAGTCAGCCCTGGAATTGAAGAATACTTTGCTCTGGAATTGAAGAATACTTAGTCAGCTCTAGGATTGAAGAATTCTCCAATCCAGAAGTTCAATTTTTCATCTTCGTCATCTTCAATTTTAGGCTTTACTTTAGGATCTACTCACTCAAAGAAGCCACATTGTTTCTTCTTCCCCAAACATCCATCGCCGCCGTCGACTTCTTCTCCCTCAAAAAATCTTCTTCTTCCCCAGATCTCGCGCCGCCGACCTCACACCTCACTAGGGTTTGCGCCCCCTTTCGCGCAGCGCCACCACCCGACCTCGCGCCGCCTAGGGTTTGCGCCCCCTTTCGCGCTGCGCCACCACCCGACCTCGCGCCGCCTAGGGTTGCGCCCCCTTTCGCGCGGCGCCGCCTTTCATCGCTCTGGCGAGATTAAGGAATGAGAGATTTGGAAAACTAGGGCTCTGCAAAACTGAGGGCATGGGCGGTCCGGTGGGCGGCTCTTCGCCGGAGTTTAGAGAGGAGAAGACGTGGGCTAGAATTTGAGGTAAAACGACGTCGTTTTACGCCCAACTAAACGGCGTCGTTTTGGTTCCCGTCCGGCGGTGCCATATCATTTTTCAGGTCACTCAAAAATGCCATGTCAGCACTCAATTTGGGGATTTTTGAAAATCATGGAAAAATTGTTCAACCCCTTAAGTTCTGGGAATTTTTGATAAAAAAAAAGTTCATGGCAAGTTTGGAAATCCGACCAAAGTTCATGGTTTTTGGCGTAATTAACCCTAAATAATATATGTAGACGGAGAATGAGAAATAGTATTTGTTTTTTTTTTTATGAGAAAATATGTATATTAAATAAACAAAAAGAAAGTGAAATCTAAAGTAATAAATCTATAAAAGTCCTTAGAGCACCCGCATCGCGGGTACTCGAGGAGGTCCTCGAGGAGACCATCTGCGTCGAGGAGGGCGATGCGGCGAGGAGCTCCTCGAGGACTCCTCGAGTTATCGAGTATCCTCGATAGGCCGGTGGAGATGGCGCGTGCAATGCACGCGCCCAATTTAAAAAAAAAATATATGAAAAATTCGAAAATTCGAATTTATATATATTTTTGTGACTGCAGTGCCTCGGTCTCCGCACCTTTGACCGACCGTTTGAATTTTTTTTTTTCTCCTTCTTCTCTTCTTTAAAACTACCCATCTTCTTCCTTCTTCTCCACACCTATTCTCATTCTTTCTTCTTCCTTCTTCTCTTCACACCTCTTCTTCTCCTACAATTTTCTCCGTCATGGATCCACAACACCCTTTCTACGATCCAAATTGGTGCCCTGATCTCTCCTCCGATTATCATCCCGATATGGGAGGAATCAACTTGGAGGAGAGCCCGCCCGAGGAGGAACCGGTGAGTGCTCAGCAGAGTGTCTCCCCACCAAAAAAAGGCGGCCGAAGGAAGGAAAAGGCCACCAAAATGAAGCACGACAAACCAAAAGTTTACCGTCATACTTACCTTCCACAGCATACGGATCTCATCGTCCAAATTTGGGCGGAGGAGACCAACGACTCGATCCGTGGGACGGATCAGAAGGGAGAGTCATATTGGGGCCGGATCCGCGAACGTGTGAACCCCATCCTCGGCGTCGACCTCGGCATCAAGCAACTTCAAGGCCACTGGTCCCGGGTGAGCGCGGATGTGCGTCTCTGGAAAGCTGTTTGGGTGGAGACGCGCAACAATTGGCCGTCCGGTCATTCGGATGATATGATTCGTGAAAAGGCCCAAACCATCTTCAAGGCTAGAAGCCCAACCAATGCCTCCTTCAATTTCTGGAACGCGTGGAGAGTTCTCCGGAACAATCCCAAGTTCAAGTCGATGTACCTCCTTGGAGACGTGCATGCCTCCAAGAGGACAAAGACAACGGAAGAGGGCGGCTTCACCACCTCGGCGTCGGGCGAGGAGATCTCTTCTGCTCGGCCCATTGGCAACAAGGCGGCGAAGGCGGCGGCCAAGGCGGCGAAGGCGGCGGCCAAGGCGGCGAAGGCGGCGGAGAAAGGGAAAGGGAAGGCAGCAGCGTCGCATACGAGCTCGGATCCTCCACCAGAAATTGTGGAGAGGTTGGATAGGAACGACGCGCAGATGAGGGCATTCACCGCCCAGTACCAGCGGAGGAACGATATCCGAGAGAGGGAGCTCGATATGCAGCTCCTGAACACGGATACGACGAACATGACGGACGCACAACGTGCATTGCACGCGTCCATGGTCGCCGACGTGCTCAGGCGTCGTGGTCTATCCTAGGCTTTTAATTATGTGATTTTAATGATGTTTTAGGTTTTTTAATTTTTTATGTATTTTTTTTTATGTTTTAAATAGGTTTTTTAAATTTTTATGTATTTTTTTTATGTTTTAAATAGGTTTTTTAAATTTTATGTTTAATCCAGTATTTAAATATGCAATTTAAATTATGCAATAAAATTTAAATGAAAAACATAAAATCAAAACTAATATTATCAAGGAGGCTATCAAGGAACCCCAATGCAGCACTACCTACTCAATAACACAAACACTATCAAGTAGGCTATCAAGGAGGCTATCAAGGAGGTCCCAATGCGGATGCTCTTAGAGGACGAAGAGAGGAAACTTCGTGAAATAATCTCTTTTTCTTTAGATACATTTCTTACTCTTATTGGAGGACACTCAAACCTCATGAGAGCGGCCACGTTGAGAGGAATCTTTACGATCATTTGATATATTTTTTTGTAAATATTTGATTTAAAATGTAAAAATTATATTTATTTAAAGATTAAAATTAAAAAAAATATCTCTCTCCTCTCATTTTTTTTTGAATAAATATTTTTTTAATTATTTTTATTTTTATTTTTATTTTAAACTTTTTTTGGCCTGTTTAAACTATCTTATTTTTATTATTGTGAATCCTTCTTTATATTTTTAGTTTTTCAATATTTGGCTCAAATATATTCAATTAAAATTAATTTTTTATTATATTTATAAATATGATAATTAAGTTTTGATAACAATTTTTACAAAAAAATATAAATTATTTTTCATGCATTGCACTGGGTAATGCTAGTATATAAGAAAATGGTAGTTTCACACATATTTAATCAAGAACTAAATTGATGCCTTAAAGTTAAGTAGACTAGTATGCTCCCCCGTGCAATGCACATCCTATGATATACTCCACCCGTCCCTAAAAATTATGGACCAAAAGTGATGGCACGGGTTTTAAGAAAAAGTGTAGTAATTGTGTTTAAGTAGAGATTAGTCCACACCTTTTTATAAATAGTGAGAGGACAAGTTTGTGGGGTCATTTCCAAATAAGGAAATATCACAATTTTCAGGGACGTCCTAATATAGTATAAAGCCACAATTTTTAAGGACGAAGTGAGTATTTATTTATTTTTAAAATTTTAAATTATGCAAAAATATTAATATATCATTATTATGAGTTAATTGGTAACAAAAAATTATGTTAATTGAAATATTAGTATTTGATTTAAAATAGTGTATAATAATATTATTATCAACTTAATGATTATAATATTAAATTTAATGAGTATTATATAATATTAACTATATACGTGTAATAATAATTAAATTTATAGATTGTAAAACAAATAATTTAAGTCAATCCATTTTGGGCAAATAACACTAAACCATCAATATAACAAAATTAAAAGTCGTCATTTAATATTTCATCCGTCCACAAAAAAATAGTCAATTTTTACCATTTTAGGATGTCCACAAAAATTACCCCCTTTCCATTTTTGAAAACTATCAATCACATGGTAGGTCTTATTCTCCACTCACAATATAATTAATTATCATTATAAACACTACTTTTTAAGTGAGATATATTCTCCATTTACAATACATAAACTATTTTTTATTAAAATTCTCGGCGTCCCTTACTAGAACTCTATATTGTGGAAGGAGGAAGTGTAACAATTTTGACCTCTTAAAAAGTCAAACTATATTATTATTAAAACTTTATATTTAAACAGTCCAAGATTAATTAAAAATCAGGAAAACATGTGAATAACATAAAAAGAAAAATATAAGAATAAATATGTTTATATAAAATAAATAATTCATACACATAATTAAATAAATCTATATACTATTTTAAATTCTAATTTTAAGATATATAACTAATTTTTTATTTACAAATTCACACTAAAATTAATATAAATTTCATTCTCGTTAATTGCATTAAAAAATTGAAATATTTGAATTTAAAATAATAATAATTATTAACCATGTAAAATGATTTGAAAGAAGAAAAAATGACATCTACTTATTTCTTCACCAACAAGCGAAAACAAAATAGAAAAAGAGTATGATAATCAACATTGGAGATAAATGAGAACTAATAAAAATTAATTTAGATATCCTTTCAAAAAAAAAAAATTGATATTAAAATTAATAAAATTTATTTTATGAGGCAGCAAAATATTAAATTGTCTGAGCCCGGGTTCGAACCGGGGACCTCTAGTGTGTGAGACTAGCGTGATAACCGACTACACCACCCAGACAATATTGTTCTATGGTCGTGCTTTAAAATACCTATTCTTATGATAACCTGTAGCAGCGTACAAAATAGAAATAACTGGGCACCAACAAAAAAAAAAAAAGTTTATGGATTTTGGGCACCAATAAAAGTAAAAAAATTTATGGATAAGTAAGAGTATCTTGACAATCTTATATCAAGTTAGTATTTACTCGTTAACAACATTTTTGGTCAGACAACGTGATTTTGCAAAATCGTGTAATAGTCCCAGAAAATATATAATATTGTATTTTTAAGTGATACACACTTTTTTCGTAATTACATACTCTGCAAAAAAAATGTGTAACAAAAAAAAATGGGTAACATTATAAAATGCACTATTACATATCATTTCGCAAAACTATATAATAATTGTGATTTTCAGATAAAGCAGACGGTGAAAGTGATGGATAAATCGGCGACGCTAAAGAGTTGTCGCCACGACAGCATACGGTAGAGCATCGGTGAAAGTGGAAAGCAAGAGAAGCGAGGAGAGAGGGAGAAGAACGGGTTGCAAGTGGCGGCGGTAGAAGCATAAGAACAAGGGTCCGAGCTAGGAATTTTAGGTGGGGGGAGCCGCTGCCCCTCGTTAGCTGGGGAAATTTGGGGAGGGGGGAACAGGCTACGCTCTAAATTTAGGAAGGACTACAAACATTTTTTAATTACTCTTTTTAAAATGTTATTAAGGATAAATTAGTATATTTACGTCAAAAAAAATTATTGTATAATTCAAATTTTTATTTTCATAGACAAATTTTTCTTTTGCCATATGAAATGGGCTTGAGTAGTATATTAACTCATAATTAAAGTATATTCTCACAAATACAATCCAAATAATTTGTCACTCTTTTTGTGAACAAGAATGATCTGCCAAGTCCTAAACCGAGATAATTAAATACTTGATTCGCTACGAGATTTAACGATGTGCAAAAACAAGGATACCGCTACCATGTCCCGCTGTGCAACACTAGAAGAAAATACGTGATTCGCTATGAGATTTAATGACGCCAAAAGAATTATCGTTAATTTCTCAATCTTAACAAGGCTTGTCGACGCAATAGTCGTCATATATAGTAATTTTATTTTTATTTTTATTTTTTTTTATTTTTTTTATACTTCCTCCGTCCCAATTCAATAGGCTACAAGGCTTGGGTACAAATATTAAGAAACGAATAATTTATACTACATCCGTCCCAATAATCTTGTCTCATTTCATTTTTAGGCAAATTTTAGATACTAATTAATTCTTTTTTTGGAGGTCAAATACTAATTAATTCTAATTAAACCTATCGGTCCCCCTCCCCCCCAAACAATTAAACCCAGCAAACAATTCCCCCCTTCCTCCATCGTTCCTCCCGCCTCCCCCTTCCCACATCGTTTCTCTGGTGCTGCACCCGTCGTTCCTCCAGCGCCACCTCCCTTTCCTTCCCCCATCGTTCCTTCGGCGCCGCTTCCTTCCCCATCGTGCCTCTGGCGCCGCACCCATTTGCACAGATCTAAGCCTCCCCTCTCTGTAAATCCACCTTCCCTCTTCTCTGTTTTTTTTTTTTTTTTTTTTTTTTCAGAAATTAGGGCTCGCCTAGTACATCTGAGGATGAAGATCTGAGCCCCTTCCGTCGGCGGCTTCTCCTGGTTAACGAAGACGATGAAAAACGGCCTCTCCTGATTAGCGAAGACGATGGAAAATTTGTTGAAGAAATTTGTTTTTTCTGTTCTTGGCTTCTCCATAAATTGTTCTTGATTTTTCTGTTCTTGGTTAGCAAAGACGATGGAAAATTTAATGATTATATTTCTGTTCTTGGGCTATGAAGATGATGAAAAATTTGTTGAAGAAATTGTTATTGGGCTAAAGATTTGATTTTTATTCTTGTTCTTTTGCTTGATTCTGTTCACTATTCCGGATGGAGAGAGGCGGCGATGCGGCTGGTGGCTGTGCTGACGCCGGGGAAGGGGGCGGCACAGGTGTGGCTCCGCCTACTGTTGCTGTCGCCGGGAAAGTGATGAAGAAACAATGATAATTTTAAGCTATACTTAATTTCTTGTTAAACATGTGGGACCTTCTAGTTTACCATACTAATTTTACACTCTTTAATCTCCGTGCCTAAAAGAAAGAAGACAACATTATTGGGACGGAGGGAGTAATAAAATAGAAGAGTGAAAGTAACTTTTGTTGAGGATATATGTGTCCAAAAGTATGAGAGATAAATAAGGAAAAAATAATTATATGTGAAGTACAATGACATTAGGTGTAAATAATGAGTTATGTGGGGATATTTATTATGTATTGACTTTTCATTTTAGGAAGTGACCTATTGAATTGAGATGTCCAAATAAGGAAACATGGCTTATTGAATTAGGATGGACGGAGTATCTATTTTTTTAATATTCCGTCGTTGCTGCAACATTAATATTAATATATTTTTATGAGTAAAATTTTGAAGCAGCCAAAATGAAGCATAAAATACAATTTATGGCCACACATAAATTTGGCCATTTTTTGATTTGGACGTTTTTACCCTTAATGAGGCGGACCGGGTAGGATCAGGCACACGACCGGGTCGGGTTAGGCACTCATAGCGCTGTTAGTGCCAAGATTTTACTTTGGAAATCCAAAATAAAACCAAGTAAAATAGTCATTTTGGCACTTATGGCACTAATAGTGCCATACGTGCAACAGAAACAACAATAATAGAATCAAGAAATCATAAATGGATAATCTAAACCCTAAATGGATAATCTAAACCCTAAATCGAACATCTAAACCCTAAATGAATAATCTAAACCCTAAATGAAATATCTAAACCCTACGGGGAAGTGTTTAAAATGGTCCTTTTGGCACTTATGACACTAATAGTGCCATAAGTGTTTAAACCCTAAGTAATAAAATGATGCGTAGTGCCATAAGTGTCATACGCGCAGCGGGCGCTGGCTTTTTCCCGCGAGCGCGCAGCTCACCCATAAACCTCCAGCGGCCGAGTAAAAAGGGGAAATTAGGCATACCACCTAATTAATGACCATATTTTGATGTTTTAAGATTAGGGGCCAAAAATTGATTTCCAATCTTCATTATGGCCATTTGACTACATTGTTTCTATTTTTATTATCTAAATAGTTTGTCATTGTAGCACTGTGAACTAATATATATTTATGTTTTGTTTTTATTACATTAATATTTTGTCCGTGGGTGATCCTTAAATATAGTTTAATTTTTTATTATATTTATAAATTAATATTCTATCATTGCATCATCGTTAAATACAATTTAATTTTTTATTATATTTATTAAATTAATAATCATCATTGAATTGTCGTTAAATATAATTTAATTTTTTTTATTATATTTATCAAATAAATATTCAGTTATTGTGGAATGGTGTGGACCCTACTACTAAAATTGGATGTGGCATATTTTTTGTGGACGGACAAAAAAGGAAATTGTGACATATTTTTGGTGGACGGAGGGAGTAATTTTTATTATATTTTTTTAGAATATTTTTTTTTGATATATAGTTAAATTAATTGTCCGTCGTAGTCGAGTCGTTAAATATAATTTAATTGTTTATTATATTTATTAACTTTGGATAATCGTTATTATATTTATTAAACTGGGGTAGTCGTTGAATGGGGTAGTCGTTAATTTCTCGCAGTTTTATAGTAATTTTTTTTAGACCCAGTTTTATAATCGTCAGATTCCTAGTTTTTTCAGATCTCTGCAATTTCTCCGTTCTGCTCGCCAATGGCGGCAAGAGAGAGTGTAATTGAAGCCATCGGAAAATCAGTGAAAGCGGTGACAAAAAGCAAATGCTTCGAGTGGTGGTACACTCCTCACTTGGCGGCCCCACCCACGCCATAGAGGAGCGCGCCACACTTGTCGATCTTATCCTCGAAGTCAGAGGTACGTTTCACCTGTACATGTCTATACAATGTTTGTCGAAATGTGTCAATATTATTTCTTATTCATCAAAGTTGTTTTATTGCTGGTTTTGCCGAAGACGTCTTTGTGAAATGAGATGCTTTTATGAGTAAGGAAATTGAGTTGATATTTTCTTATATCTCTTTTTCTTCCCTTTTAGCTTCCATTATCATCGGAATATTTGCTATTGAGGAAAACTACTTCCGCTTGCCGGATCATTGTGCTGAATAAGGCGGACCTTGCTGATTGCTCTCAAACAAAGGAGAATACCATGCATTTGAAGGTTTATGAACTATGTTGTTTTAGTATGGTGAAGAGGTTAAAATTTATGTTATAGGTAAATTATGTTTTTGTTCTGGACCTCACACGATCTAATAGATGAAAAATTGCCTGAGGTGCCAATGTGTCACAACCGGCCCTAATTAAGGATAATTAAGCCGGGGAAACCGTGACTAATGGGGGAAGATTAGAAACGGGGTAGAAAGGGGGATAATCAAACAAGGAAGGATCGCATTTCATCATTTTTAACAAAAGGGATATTTATAAAATAGCGGAGGTTTGGTCGTATAGATTCAAATAACTAGCAAGTTCGGATAGCTCCGACTTAGCCAAAATAACATAAAACTTCTGAGTACGCAGCGGAATAAGGTTCTGATTACATGTATGAAGACATGCATCCCTAGAGTTCATTAATACATAATAAGACAAAAGAGTCCCGCTCGTCACTTCATCACCATCGGCAGCTACTCAACCTGCACATTTAGAAATATATGCAGGGCTGAGTACAAAAGTACTCAGTGGGCACGTATGCCTAAGTATAAAAATACATACTTCAAAACTGTAAATTGTCATGCCATCATAAACAGTACAACAAGGGAGTTTTTCGCTAAAAAGGCCCAAGCTTACTAAGTTCATTTGTGATTCTTAAAGTTCGTCTGCAGACTAAGTTCTCTTGTAATCTATCATATCTGGAACTTTGTGCCGGAGAGGTGGCCACCTCTCACGGTCACTTGACCGGCCAACCCGCTAGATGACTCACGGTCACTGGTGTACACTAGTCCTGGCAGGATAGCTATCAACTGCTCAGGACCCGAATTCGATTGCATCATTGGCAAAGCCAAAGCAGATAGATATCATACTAAAATTTAAACATTTTATGGCAAGACAATACTTGAAATAACTTTAACTCAAAGATTTTGTCATGAAATAACTTGCTCAAAGGTAGCATTAAACTCGTTTGATAGATATATAAAACTGAAATTAACAGTTAAATCATCTCATGCATTCATTCGTATAAGAGGCATACGACAAGCAGGGGATCTCTATATACGTATAGTAAAAGTAATGCCCACCTGATAGCAACTTTTGCTTTGGTAAAGTAGCTTCTTGTCTGGCTATTCTTACTCTCGCGCTTCACCTTTATTGCGATGATATAAAGTAAGATATTTGTTCGAATGAAATCCTCAATTAATGAGAATGCGTAATTTAACTATGCATGACTCGTATTCCGATAATTATTATTATGAGATAATAATCTGGGAGATTCTATTATAAATCCTAATTGTCGGATTAATTAAATAAAATTAACTAATTGAGGATCGTCTCATGAGGGTGGATAAATAATTAATCCGCTCATCTTAGAGTATTCTAACTCACTTACTAATTAATAGCCTCATTCTAAATTAATCAATAATTAGAATTAGCTCAATTTAATAAATAGATTAATCTAGACTACCCTTAAATTGGGCCTGATTTTAAGCCAAAAATAATAATGGCAGTCCAAATAAAAATTAACTCTAGCCCAAACTAATTAAATACAGCCTATTATAAATTTAGATCTGCAGCCCACATAATTAAAATGAAGGCCCAATTTTTCGGCCCAAAGAGAAAAAAATCAAATGGCCCAACTCTTTTTCTTCCTTAACAATCATCCGCTCTCTTTCTCTCTCTCAGAAACGCTCACAGCTCCCTTCCGTAAGGGCGGCTTCGTCCGCCTCCTGCTCCGGCCGGCGTCGGTCGTCGCCGCGCCTGAGCCCGGCGCTCTTCTCTCTCTTGTCCGCCTTCGATTTCCTCATGAAACCGAGCTTCCATCTCCCTCTCCTCTTTCGATTTCGGAGGCTCCGTCTCTCTCCCTCACGCTGAAGTTCCGCCGCCGCCTTGTGAAGGCCGGCGAGCGGCGCCGCCTCACTCCCTCTCTCACTCCACACCTCTCAAATTCTCAATTCAGCCTATCATCTTCTGCAAATTTCGAGCCCTAGCTCTATCTCTGAAATCGCAGCGCCGTCACCTCGGATCTGAAAATCCGGCGAGGCCGACGCTAAATTACTCAACCGGAAACAAATTCGACTGCTCCTCTCTTCCCCGTGTTGTAGCAGATCAGTCGTCGTTGTTGGGTCTGTAAACCCAGCGACTAGCGGTCGCCGTTTGTCCTTGGCGCCGCTCTCCCCATTCTTCAGCAAGATACTATCTTGCTGAAGCCGCTGCTCCGGCTTCTGAACCATCGCTGCCCCTGCTCGAACTCCGGCGAGCCAGCATCATTCAAGGCAAAGCTAAGTTCGAGCTTATTTCTACAGTATAATAGGGATTTGTTTTGTATACGTCACTCACTTATTGCTGCCATTTTATTATTGCATATATGTTGCTGGGAGACTCTATTGCATATCTGTACATGGTTCGCGACGCCTAGTTGTTTTTCCAATTTGGTGCAGGCCATAAATCATCTTGATTCCTATTTTCGATTATGCAAGAGATTAAACTAAGCATGTAGTTGTTTCTATATCATAAGAGTTCTTACTGACTTTGTGATTGCTAAGCCCCTTAAGTATATAGACTCATTTATGAACTCAGTATTTTTTTGGTTAAAAGATGCCTTGATGGGTATGAGCATGTAACATTGACTAGAATAACTGAGTTTAGCAATTACCTTGTAATTGTTTGGTGTTTGGTGGCTGCTGCTATTGATTTCAGTAGGAGAATAACTGAAATAAAAATGATTCCTTAACGAATGCAGGTGAACTATGGAAGAATGGGGAAGTTCAAGCTACAACTTACCTCTTCGAAATCAAGGCTGGAGTTAAAAGAAACAACCCTCCCTCTCTGAACCTTGGTGCGCCTAAAAGAAGGAAAAGAATTATGGCTGGTGTTGTATTTTTTTTTTTAAGTGAAGTTGGCTACTTGACTATCTTAATTCCATAAGAGAGCTTACAAGTGAAGGAATAGGATTAGGTATGGGGAAGTTCAAGCTACAACTTACCTCTTCGAAATCAAGGCTGGAGTTAAAAGAAACAACCCTCCCTCTCTGAACCTTGGTGCGCCTAAAAGAAGGAAAAGAATTATGGCTGGTGTTGTATTTTTTTTTTAAGTGAAGTTGGCTACTTGACTATCTTAATTCCATAAGAGAGCTTACAAGTGAAGGAATAGGATTAGGTATAAGGTGTGCGGCTGAAAGACCGCTACTTTGTATTATAGCATGGCTGTGAGTAGGTGGCCGCAGAGTTTGAAGGGAGGGGAGTGCTGTAACAGTATTTGATGTTTCTTTCACCTTTTTGTTTCTTTCCTCCTTTTCTCTTTTCCTTCTTTTGATAAAGTAGCACTCATTTCCCTTATTCTTTTTGCACTAGATAGTGAATAGTAGTGTAGAAATGATTGTTGATGGTATTTGTTGGAGAGCATGCGTGTAGTATGCAATAGAGTAGGAAAGAGGACTATGATTGTAAGTGTTGGAAAGTCTTGAGGTGACAAATAGAATCCCATAGTAGTTTTTGTATCAATTGAGGATCTGAAAATCTAATTTTTTTGGATTCTACTAATCTTTATAAAGCCTCTGCGAATTAAATATCTAATTTAACTCGCTCTATTAGTCGGGATTAAATCCACGACTGAGTAAAGTAATAGATAGAAATAATATTTCGATTACAAATAAAATAATAACTCGACTTCGCTAAGTCAATTATCATTCTGAAATAAATCATTGACTACTCAATAATTCAATCGTGGCCATCTCAGGTAATGGCATCTAATTCAGAACTCTGAGCTGAATTAACTGAATATTAATCACTGGATTAAATCAACTGAAAGATGCAAAAATAAATATTGCATTTATTGCTCTTAATTATAAAATAAAATAGCGGGCTACTACATACTACCCCTCTTAACAAAAATTTCGTCCCGAAATTTGCATATTATTGCAAAAAGGTTCTGGGTACTCTCTCATCTTGATTTCTGTCAGACTATCTCAATCATCTTATTCATCGTGTCTGTTCCTAAAATTCTCTTTTCACCTACTTTATCTCAGTAGAGTGGTGATCTATATTTTCTTCCATGCATTACCTCATAAGGCGCCATATTGATTGTTGCCTGATAACTATTATTGTAGGCAAACTCAATCGATGACATCACTGTTCATCACTTTCACCTTTGCCTTGTACTACTTTTAACGTGTCTTCGAGAGTCTGAATTATTCTCTCCACCATCTATATGTTTGTGGGCAAAAGGTGGTACTGAAATTTAACCTTGTGCCTAATTTCTTCTACAAGTTCATACATAATCTGGATGTAAACTTCGAATCTCAGTCCAAAGTGATTGACACGAGCATACCGTGGAGCGCACAATTTCTCAAACATATAATTGGTCTAACTTGTCTGATCCGTATTTGATCGGTATTAATATAAAACGAGCTCATTTCGCAAGTCGCTCCACTATTACCCAGATGGTAGCACTCCCTCTTTTCGACTTCGTAAACTAGTCACGACATCTGTTGCAAAGTGCTCTAACTTCCATTATGAAATCTCCAATGGTTGTAATTTTTCATATGGTCTATGGTGCAAAGCCTTCACTCGTTGGCATGCTAGGCATCTCTCAACAAGTGTAGCTATATCTTTCCATCGGAATTCTTCTTTCAAGTCTTTGTACATTTTATGCTTCCCGGGTGGCCAGTATATGGCGTGTCATGAGCTTCGTTCATTATCTCATCTCTGAATTGTTCATCGTGTGAACACACACAATCTTTGATCAACATCAACGCATTATCCACGTCTCATGATATGTTTCCTAATCTTATTGCTAAACGTATTTTCTCCAAGGTCTCATTCCCATTTTTTTTTCAGCTTTCCTAAAAAGTTGGGTGTTATTACCTTCGTGGCAATAATCCCTTCTACAGATTCTAGTGGTTGAACCACTTCTAAATTCATTCTACTAAAATCTTTCATGGGTTCCTCTTCCTGAGTGAGGGGAGATCCCAACTTAAGTTGAGTCTTACGACTCAAGGCATCAACTACCATGTTAGCTTTGTCTGGGTGGTAGTTATTAGCACCGCCATAGTCTTTCACTAGTTCGAGCCATCTCATCTATCTCATGTTAAGATTCATTTGCTCGAAAAAAGAAAAAAAAAAAATATTTCAAACTTTTATGGTTTGTGAACATCTCACATCTAAATCCATATAGGTGGTGTCTCTACTACAACTAGTTCTAGATCATGAGTTAGATAGTTCAATTCATATGGTCTAAGCTTTCATGATACGTATGCTATCACTTTTCCTTCTTGTTTTAACACGCAATCGAGTACTATCTTGGACGTGTATACATAATCCACCTATTCTTTGTCAATCGTTGGAACAGCTAACGCTGGTGCAGTGGTTAACTTCTCCTTGAGCTCTTAAAATCTCCTTTCACATCCTTCTGTCCAAGAAAATTTGATTCACTTCTTGAGTAGTTGCGTCGTTGGTCTTTATATTTGAAAAAAAAAAATCCTTCTACGAACCTCCTATAGTAACTTGCTAATCCCAAGAAACTCTTGATCTTATTAGGGTTAGTAGGCGATCTCTATTTGTGTACGACTTGTATGTTGTCAGGACCCACTCTAATCCCTTCTCATGAGATAATATGTCCCAAAAATGTGACTTCATTGAGCCAAAATTCGCACTTGCAGAACTTAGCATAAAGATGCTTTGTTTTCAATATTTTTAAGACTATCCTCAGGTGTTTCTCATGGTCCTTCTCGTTCCTCGAGTAGATCAAGACATCATCTACGAAAACTAAGACAACTTGCCTAAGTATGGGTGGAACACTCGGTTCATGAGGTCCACAAACATGGCTGGTGCATTGGTCAATCCAAATGACACCACTACGAACTCATAGAGTCTATATCTGGTTCGGAAGACCACCTTGGGTACATCTTCTCATCGAATCTATAGTTGATGGTACCTAGACCTTAAATCTAGCTTTGAGGACACACTCACTCCTCTGAGCTGCTTGAAGAAGTCGTCTATCCTCGATAGAGGATACCTGTCCTTGAGTGTCACCTTGTTCAACTTTCTATAAGTTGATGTGTATCCTCGGTAGAGGATACACATTCTCAATGTGCCATCTTTATTCTTTTACAAAAAGAACGGGTGCACCCCGGTGAAATCTCCAGGAAACATTTGGAAATTCACGTACGATTGTCACGTCTCCTATACTGTTCTCAGTTTTTTTTTTTTTTTTTTTTTTTTTTTTTTTTTCTGTGCAACTACACAAGGTATGGTGGACACCATTTTCTGATCATCTTTGTTGCTTGAGGGGCGGAGATGATCGTCTTTCTCCTACCCATGCTGATCCCATGAAAACGTGTCAGTTTCTTCCCCGTGGTCGAAAAGAAATTTGACTTTCATTGCAAATGATGGTGGCATAGTTCTCATCTATCCATTCCATTCCTAAAATTATGTATATGTCTCTCATCGACATAACATACGAGTTGTTCACTCCAACTTGAATAATTTTTATGCTTAACTCTAAATTCAAGCACACATGTGCTATTATTGTTGTTGTTGCTATCGCTGGTGTGGTTACTGCTCTTGGTATGGTTGGGCAAAGCTTGGATTGTTCAAATGCAGAGTCTGAACAGGCGAGTTTAGCCTGAGAACCGCCCTTTGTTGCTTATTCGGGTAACGATTTATATAATGTTCATTCCAGTTACTATGCAACAACCTTCATTACCAGTCCTAGAGAGTTTCCCATGGTTCTTGTTCCACTTTGGGCAGGGTGGAGTCCCATACTTGTTATTCCCCATCTGTTTTGAGGTGTCATAGCAACGTTGCTGGGACGTCTGCCCCTGCCATGGCCCTTTCCTTAGCTTGGCCAGGGTTACTATATCCCATTCTCTTTTTCTTTCTCAAAAGTTTTGAGCCCGAGTTTGTGGAGGTGCAGACGTAGGCGCAGTTGCTGGTCTCTCTCCCAGCATTGCTGCCTCAATGTATAACGCTTTGCTAAGCAACTCCACGTAAGACGATCCACCATGGCTTGCCCAAGCCATTCTAATCTTGTGCCTCAGTCCGACACATAATTCTTTTAACCATCTTTTCATATGTGTCTACTTGCTCTAGCGCATATCTTGACGCATCGCAGAACATCATGCCGTATGGAGTAATTGTTGTTCTTCCTTGCTTCGGATTGTAAAATTCCATTTCTTTCTTTTTGCGATAGCTTTTGAGTGTATACTTGTCATATATTACAGTCTTAAACTATTCCCACGTTAAATTTCCTAACTACTCAATTGTCATTGTCTTCCTCCTTGCTTCCCACCATAAGTCAGCTGAAAGGATACGCAAGTAAGATGTTCCAGATCTGTGCAGCGCAAGAAATTGAAGATGCGCTCACTAGCTTGTATTCAAGTCTCAGCCTTTGTTAGATCTCCTATCCTATCGAAGACAGGTGGGTTTCCTCGTAGAAATAGTTCTTCTATTCTACGTTTTTGTTGTATGGTTAGTGGCGTTATATTGTTCTAGCCATGGTCTGGGCCTTTTTCATTATCTCGTGGAATTCTTCCTCTTCTTCTCGGACTCCCTTGTTTTGGTGGCGTACTGATGAGTTGACACGTAGTCATCAATACATACATATGCATATCATCACTTCTGTAAACCGTTTCTTGATTCTCAAATCTTGCTCGCACTCTTCCTCGTGCAAGCATATAAGTAAAATGTGGCGGAAGTGACTTGCCGCAAAAGATCGATAAGGTCGCTACATAGACATGGGAAATTAGTATCAATGACGACTATTTCATCAACATTTGAATATAGATATGGTGATCTATCCAAGCATTATACATGATGAACTGGTTATCTTGCAAATTCATCATGAAAGAGCTCAGTTCCAAAATGCCCTATTAACCAGCGTTTCCGTACTAATACTAGTCAAAATAACTAAGCCAACATAGGGGCATACAAAAGCATCGAAATGATCATCGTTTTCGAAATACACAAATAAGGTCCTACTAAATGCACAAGAGATTGTTTGTATGCATTACGTGCTTGACCCTTGGGTTGAAGCATACGTGTTTGACTGATTTAATCTGATGAGTATCTGTTTGTCCTTGGGTCACAGAAAATCTACCAACAGCTAGTAGATCGCAATGATTCAAATCACAAATGGCAATTAGACAAAGTGTTTCAATAATTTGCCAAACAATTGAAAATGAATAACCATAGGGTAGAAATGAATTGACTGAAAGGTCGAAACGAAATGACCTAATAGTCTGAACCCGTTTGGCTTTTCAGATGAAGGTTTAAAATATATAGGTTTAAAGACCCATATATGACGACTACTGAGATTTTGGTCATGTGGACTGGCCAGGTCCGACACAACTACTTCTCAGTTACTCGGAAATACTTTTCCGAACTTGGCAACTCTTGTTCATTGGCTGCAAAAGGAATATTTGGTCTAAAATCACCACTTTCTTCTTAACATCTTGAACATGTCCTTGAGAATATTCTAGAGCTTCTCAAACATGGAGTCTGCCTCCTAGTTTAATACAATCCTTAAACATCTTCTATAGGCGAAATAAGGTAGGCTCGACCTTACTCAACAATCTTCCTCTACATGATTTTTATGTAGTACTTCTAGTACTTAGTGTTTTCTTCACATAGCGCTTGAAATGCAACCATATAATTTGAAGCACTCTTCCGTGTCATTTCAAAAGACCTTCTGAAATATCACGCCTTCAATAAGGAAATAGATTTTGCTCCTCTGAGCATCTTTACAGGGTATGTTTCACCATACGTAATGCTAAGTCATGGGATGATCTTAGTCAATGCTCTCATTCCGGCTACTAAACTAAATGACTAATCCAAGACGTTCTAACTGAGGCGATGTCCTCGATAGGTTAAGGTATGTATACTTATCTTGAGTATATCCTTAGGGTCTCATTAGAATCTTAATTCATTTATTTCAGCATTGATCCACTGTCGGCGCTTCTGGCTATTATTAAACTCTAAACCATCTTCGAGAACTTCTCTCGTCTTACACACTTGCGTAAACTTTTATGATCAATCATAATGGTTGGTAATTGCTAGTACCCATATCACATCTCGTCTTTCAAATTTGTAGTAGGTGATCGTAATCAATAGGGATTCTCGGTCATGTCCTCATCTATTGCGATAGGTACTATAAGTAGAATGGTTCCGAATATCTGAAACTATAAGCTGATAGCTTTAATCGTAATATTATAACATTATATACAAAGCATTTTGACCCCTCGTAAGTCTAATTCTGAAGTTCATACATGAATCATGAAGGTTATCCTCAAGCCATAGCTAGTGATAATCGAGGCTAGAAGCGAGTCTCAGCTTATTAAGGATTAGCTAACTGATTACATAAGTCGCACTCATCGCTATAAGCAATATCATACTTAAACTATCATCGAATAAGGCAATAGTCGATTAGGTGTTCCGTTTCGCGTGAACAACCTGAATGAAGAACTATGCCTGCGTCAGTGATTCGTACGTGGCACTCCACTTGTACTACTTTCATTGGATTCTCTTTCTCTTTCTTGGCACTTCACCATGGCTATAGTGAAATATAACTGAGTTTCTAGCTTCTATTGTTCTTCTCGTAACAGTGATCATGCATTCTTAACGCATCTAAGTTCATTGAGTGATCTTCTTAATAAAAGACATAAATAGGATATTAAACACTTGCGCATTCGCGTGAAATATAAAGCTTTTGTCTTTTGCTGTTCTTCCTCCTGGTTGAGCATGGCGATGTGATGAAGTGTTGAGCTTTAGTCGACTGACTCATATATACTAGTGATCATACTAGAAAAATGGGTTAACTCTAGGGTTCAGAGCAAATGAACTGCTCTGATACCACTCTGTCACAACCGGCCCTAATTAAGGATAATTAAGCCGGGGACACCATGACTAATGGGGGAAGATTAGAAACGGGGTAGAAAGGGGGATAATCAAACAAGGAAGGATCGCATTTCATCATTTTTAACAAAAGGGATATTTATAAAATAGCGGAGGTTTGGTCGTATAGATTCAAATAACTAGCAAGTTCGGATAGCTCCGACTTAGCCAAAATAACATAAAACTTCTGAGTACGCAACGGAATAAGGTTCTGATTACATGTATGAAGACATGTATCCCTAGAGTTCATTAATACATAATAAGACAAAAGAGTCCCGCTCGTCACTTCATCACCATCGGCAGCTACTCAACCTGCACATTTAGAAATATATGCAGGGCTGAGTACAAAAGTACTCAGTGGGCACGTATGCCTAAGTATAAAAATACATACTTCAAAACTGTAAATTGTCATGCCATCATAAACAGTACAACAAGGGAGTTTTTCGCTAAAAAGGCCCAAGCTTACTAAGTTCATTTGTGATTCTTAAAGTTCGTCTGCAGACTAAGTTCTCTTGTAATCTATCATATCTGGAACTTTGTGCCGGAGAGGTGGCCACCTCTCACGGTCACTTGACCGGCCAACCCGCTAGATGACTCACGGTCACTGGTGTACACTAGTCCTGGCAGGATAGCTATCAACTGCTCAGGACCCGAATTCGATTGCATCATTGGCAAAGCCAAAGCAGATAGATATCATACTAAAATTTAAACATTTTATGGCAAGACAATACTTGAAATAACTTTAACTCAAAGATTTTGTCATGAAATAACTTGCTCAAAGGTAGCATTAAACTCGTTTGATAGATATATAAAACTGAAATTAACAGTTAAATCATCTCATGCATTCATTCGTATAAGAGGCCTATGACAAGCAGGGGATCTCTATATACGTATAGTAAAAGTAATGCCCACCTGATAGCAACTTTTGCTTTGGTAAAGTAGCTTCTTGTCTGGCTATTCTTACTCTCGCGCTTCACCTTTATTGCGATGATATAAAGTAAGATATTTGTTCGAATGAAATCCTCAATTAATGAGAATGCGTAATTTAACTATGCATGACTCGTATTCCGATAATTATTATTCTGAGATAATAATCTGGGAGATTCTATTATAAATCCTAATTGTCGGATTAAATAAATAAAATTAACTAATTGAGGATCGTCTCATGAGGGTGGATAAATAATTAATCCGCTCATCTTAGAGTATTCTAACTCACTTACTAATTAATAGCCTCATTCTAAATTAATCAATAATTAGAATTAGCTCAATTTAATAAATAGATTAATCTAGACTACCCTTAAATTGGGCCTGATTTTAAGCCAAAAATAATAATGGCAGTCCAAATAAAAATTAACTCTAGCCCAAACTAATTAAATACAGCCTATTATAAATTTAGATCTGCAGCCCACATAATTAAAATGAAGGCCCAATTTTTCGGCCCAAAGAGAAAAAAATCAAATGGCCCAACTCTTTTTCTTCCTTAACAATCATCCGCTCTCTTTCTCTCTCTCAGAAACGCTCACAGCTCCCTTCCGTAAGGGCGGCTTCGTCCGCCTCCTGCTCCGGTCGGCGTCGGTCGTCGCCGCGCCTGAGCCCGGCGCTCTTCTCTCTCTTGTTCGCCTTCGATTTCCTCATGAAACCGAGCTTCCATCTCCCTCTCCTCTTTCGATTTCGGAGGCTCCGTCTCTCTCCCTCACGCTGAAGTTCCGCCGCCGCCTTGTGAAGGCCGGCGAGCGGCGCCGCCTCACTCCCTCTCTCACTCCACACCTCTCAAATTCTCAATTCAGCCTATCCTCTTCTGCAAATTTCGAGCCCTAGCTCTATCTCTGAAATCGCAGCGCCGTCACCTCGGATCTGAAAATCCGGCGAGGCCGACGCTAAATTACTCAACCGGAAACAAATTCGACTGCTCCTCTCTTCCCCGTGCTGTAGCAGATCAGTCGTCGTTGTTGGGTCTGTAAACCCAGCGACTAGCGGTCGCCGTTTGTCCTTGGCGCCGCTCTCCCCATTCTTCAGCAAGATACTATCTTGCTGAAGCCGCTGCTCCGGCTTCTGAACCATCGCTGCCCCTGCTCGAACTCCGGCGAGCCAGCATCATTCAAGGCAAAGCTAAGTTCGAACTTATTTCTACAGTATAATAGGGATTTGTTTTGTATACGTCACTCACTTATTGCTGCCATTTTATTATTGCATATATGTTGCTGGGAGACTCTATTGCATATCTGTACATGGTTCGCGACGCCTAGTTGTTTTTCCAATTTGGTGCAGGCCATAAATCATCTTGATTCCTATTTTCGATTATGCAAGAGATTAAACTAAGCATGTAGTTGTTTCTATATCATAAGAGTTCTTACTGACTTTGTGATTGCTAAGCCCCTTAAGTATATAGACTCATTTATGAACTCAGTATTTTTTTGGTTAAAAGATGCCTTGATGGGTATGAGCATGTAACATTGACTAGAATAACTGAGTTTAGCAATTACCTTGTAATTGTTTGGTGTTTGGTGGCTGCTGCTATTGATTTCAGTAGGAGAATAACTGAAATAAAAATGATTCCTTAACGAATGCAGGTGAACTATGGAAGAATGGGGAAGTTCAAGCTACAACTTACCTCTTCGAAATCAAGGCTGGAGTTAAAAGAAACAACCCTCCCTCTCTGAACCTTGGTGCGCCTAAAAGAAGGAAAAGAATTATGGCTGGTGTTGTATTTTTTTTTTTAAGTGAAGTTGGCTACTTGACTATCTTAATTCCATAAGAGAGCTTACAAGTGAAGGAATAGGATTAGGTATAAGGTGTGCGGCTGAAAGACCGCTACTTTGTATTATAGCATGACTGTGAGTAGGTGGCCGCAGAGTTTGAAGGGAGGGGAGTGCTGTAACAGTATTTGATGTTTCTTTCACCTTTTTGTTTCTTTCCTCCTTTTCTCTTTTCCTTCTTTTGATAAAGTAGCACTCATTTCCCTTATTCTTTTTGCACTAGATAGTGAATAGTAGTGTAGAAATGATTGTTGATGGTATTTGTTGGAGAGCATGCGTGTAGTATGCAATAGAGTAGGAAAGAGGACTATGATTGTAAGTGTTGGAAAGTCTTGAGGTGACAAATAGAATCCCATAGTAGTTTTTGTATCAATTGAGGATCTGAAAATCTAATTTTTTTGGATTCTACTAATCTTTATAAAGCCTCTGCGAATTAAATATCTAATTTAACTCGCTCTATTAGTCGGGATTAAATCCACGACTGAGTAAAGTAATAGATAGAAATAATATTTCGATTACAAATAAAATAATAACTCGACTTCGCTAAGTCAATTATCATTCTGAAATAAATCATTGACTACTCAATAATTCAATCGTGGCCATCTCAGGTAATGGCATCTAATTCAGAACTCTGAGCTGAATTAACTGAATATTAATCACTGGATTAAATCAACTGAAAGATGCAAAAATAAATATTGCATTTATTGCTCTTAATTATAAAATAAAATAGCGGGCTACTACACAATGAAAAAGCCACGACTTCCGATCCAGTAGTTGTTAATTGTGATTTATAGATGAGAATGTAGTGAAACCTATAATGGTAATCCATTCAATATGAATTTGAAATATAATGGAATATTTGAAGTGATTTGTTTTCTTTTTGGTTTTGAATCTCTTTTGCAGGAATGGTTGAGGTTTTTTTAGAAACAAAAATGTATGGTTTTTGGAGTAAATTCACATAACACAGACAATATCAGGGAGGTAAATGTACAATATTTATGCAATGGGAGATTTGATTACTTAAAAGTTTCTAGTAAATTACAGGGGGTTTTAGTGGGTTTGGATAAGTAGTAAGTGATGAGGAGTAATATATGCAGAGCAGAGGAATCAACTTGAATAGAGGAATCATTCGGATCAGGGGAACCATCTGCGCCAGAGGAATGAGCTCAGTTAGAGGAATGAGCTCAGTCAGAGGAATGAGCTCAGTCAGAGGAATTGACTCAGTTAGAGGAATGAGCTTAGCCAGAGGAATGAGCACAATTAGAGGAATCCTTGAAGTCAGAGGAATGCTCTACCATATGAGATAGTCAATGATAAGAATGAGCGCTTTACCCGGGAAGCGCCAGAGCAGAGGGATTGTCCGTTTACAGAGGAATCGCCCGATTACAGGCGATATTACCACTATACCCCTGACCACGCGGGGAGCATGTCCTCTAGGACGAAATTACTTTTTTACCCCTAGCATGTATTCTATAAATACCCATGCATCTGTATCTTGTAAAGACACGCTCTCTCTTAATACTACATCAGATTTCCTTTTGTTCTCAAGCAATTCAACTATTTCTCTCGCTTCTCACGATCAAACACTAGGTAAAATTCATAATTTAGATTAGGTGTTGATAAGATACTTTATCAGTTGGCGCCGTCTGTGGGAATGCTATGAGTTTGAGATGTGAGTCCAGCTTGCGCATGCAGATCTGCAATTGCGCGTGGATTTATGTGCGCAAGCCCCAATTCGTCCGATGATCCGAGTACCTAGGTGGATTCAGAGCAGTAGATCCACTTTTTCTGTTCCGATCCGCTTGAAAACTTACAAATCCAGGGGTTTTATCATTTTCTCGCATGTGCATATTTGGAAAGTGGGTGAGATCGAGAATTGGGTGTTGATCTGTGTTTATTTTCCATGCTGTCATGATAATTGTGTTCGACTATCATGTTTTCTGGTATGATCTCTGTTGTTTGCCATATCTAATGTGTTTTGCTAACGATCTCTTGGTTGTTGCTCTGTTTATACTTGTTTTCGAGTTTTCTAGGTAATTCCTCGAGTGACCTGTCTCTTCCGTTGAGTTCGAACTTGAATCTAAGGGGAAATCTCTGTTATTCGCCTTCTGTGTTTGGATCTATGCCTTGGGTTTATTTCCTGGTGTATAGATGTATTTGGGTCGGGAATTCATAGTGGTTTCTAAACCAGCACGTGGAAATTCATAATGGCCTTCGCGCCAGTATTTGGGATTTCTTAAATCAAGGATTCCCCTGATAAAAGGTGGTTCGATCTGTCTTTTATTGGGACTTTTCTCACATTTTTTACGTGTAGGTACCATGGACTCTGCTGATGTTCGCCGCACTCTTGAGAAGGACTTCGACAGCACTGGGCTCAACTCTGCTGCCCTCACTGAAGTGCCCATGTCTCTGCTGAGCAGTCTGCCGGTCAGCGCTGCCTTCTCCATACCGCCAGGCTTCCCCAACATCTCCACTACCTCGCTGACATGACAGAATATCATTCTCCAGAGGTCTGCTTTGGTTACTGCTGGGTCTGAACTACAAGGCCTAGCCCCCACGTCTGGTGGTGGGTCGCTAAACTTCACTCTGGCAGAGCAATTGATGGCTCTGCTGAACTACACTGCTGTGCGTTAGGCACTGGGTGGCCCGCTCACACCAACTATCCCCGCTACCGCCCCTCTGACGGGAAGGCCTGACCAACAGGGCACTAGGCTCCCACCTCACACTGCTCTGGAGGTGAACGAACCATTTACCGCCAAACAGCCCGCCTTGCCCAAGATAACACAGAAGTTCCCCGCTGATAGGGAACCGGAGAGAAAACCGAAAGGGAGCCACATGGTACTGCGCAACATCGTTCGAAGGGAAAGAGTGGGTGAGTCAGATAGCCATTCCGCTACCCCTATTTTTGAAGGAGAAAAACCAAGAGAAACTGCAAGACTGAAAAACCAGGTGTCACAACTAAAGAATCAACTCAGAGATCTGGAGGATACTCTGAGGGAGAAGTCTCAGAGGGCTGAAAAATCGGGAAGGTCAGAGAGATCCCGCAGAGCAGAGAAATCGTATCGATCAGAGAAGTCCCGTCGGACTGAACGGTCAGAGGAACCGGAGCAAGAGTATACCTCTGGCAAGCACGAACACAAAAGCCATAAACGCCACCATGCCCATGATTCGCCGAGAGACAAAAGGGAACATGGGAAATACAAGGATGAAAAGCGTGCTAAGATGTCAAAAGCCAAGACCACTAACAGCCGGAGCCCGTTCTCTGCGGATATCTTGGCGAATGTTCTACCAAGGAACTACAAGCCTATCTCGCTTGATTATGATGGTACCACTGATCCTGAGGTACACCTCAACCGGTTTGAAGGGCTGGTCACACTACACATGTACTCAGAGGGCATCAAGTGCCGTATATTTTCCACCACTCTGTCTGGACCAGCCCAGCTTTGGTTCGGAACGTTGCCCCCGAACTCTATTCACTCTTTTGAGGACCTTCAGACACGCTTTGTCAGACAGTTTGCGAGCTCGCGGAGGGTGGGAAAATCAGCCATTTCCTTGATGGATATAAAATAGGATCAAAACGAAACATTACGGGAATACATTGCTCGGTTCAACCTCGCTGCTTGGAGGTGCCAGAGGCGGAGTCACAAATCAAAAACTGCGCGTACGTTAGAGGGTTGAAGCTCGGACTCTTCTTTGACGAATTGCAGATCAGACCGGCCAGGGATTTCGACTATATCATGGCAAGATTACCGGGGTACTTGCAATTGGAGGACGCCCGAATGGCACGAAAGGCTGAAAACGACAAACATAAGGCCAGGAAGGCCGAGGCTGCACCAGAGCAGAACACCAAGAATCAAGAGCGGGTACCCTTCAGAGGATTGCCCCCTAGGGTACTTCCTCCTCAGATAGAGGTACCACCCCACCAACAGATCAACTTGAACGAGGTCAATCGCTTCACTGAATACACTTCCCTGAATAAACCACAAGAAGAAATCTTCCATCTGATTAAGAACCAGCCATTTTTTCGGACACCGAGCACTTATAGGGACGGACAGCCACAACAGGGGCCCAACAACAAGTTATGTGAATACCACAACGCCTACGGGCATTACACTAGATACTGTGGGCACCTCAAGCATCAACTGGAGTTCGTAGTGCGCCAGGGCAACTTGGACCAGTTTATCGCCAGAGGGAATGAGGGTCAGGGTCAGCAGCCCCAGGGAAACGACCAAAGACAGGCTCAAGGGAATGACTGGGATCGACGTCCGGAGGAAAACCTCGATCAGCATAGAGGGGCCATGCAGGGTCGGGTACCTCCCCACCCGCCCAGAAGGGAAGTGCACATGATTTTCGGCGAGAATGGGATACCAACTTCCAATCGGGCCAAGAAACAAGTCGTGCGGGCAGTAAGGTCAAGGTATTATCCCAAACAAGTAATGGAGATCACAGGTGCAGCGGAGGAGCCAGTCATTACCTTCGGGTCAGAAGACCTGAGAACGCTCATGTACCCCCCACGACGACGCATTGGTTTTCACGGCAGAAATAGCAACTTGCATTGTACATCGCGTTTTTGTGGATTCAGGAAGCGCGGTGAATATTCTACACCTGGAATGTCTACAGAATATGGGGATTGAAGCTAATATCGAGCCCACGAACACCCCTCTGTTCGGATTTGGGGGAGAAATCGTCATGCTGCTGGGGTTCGTGGAGCTACCAGTTACCCTCGGCAGGGCAGATGCTTGCAAAACCAGGATGATACGATTCCTGGTGGTAGATATGCCCAAATCGTCTTATAATGTGATACTTGGATGCCCTGCTCTGACGGCATTCAGAGCAGTCATTTCAATGTTCCACCTAAAGATGAAATTCCCCATCGGAGGAGGAAGAGTGGGGGAGGAGTGGGGTGATCAAAAAATATCGAAGGAATGCCACGTGCGTATGCTTGCACACTCTTCGGGACAGAAAAGAGACAGGGTGACAGAGGGGTCAGACATCAGGAAGAAAGGGAAGACGGGTGATGTCGCTGCTCTAGCAGAGGAGCGACGGGAATTGACAGAGCTATTAAACGCTCGAGAAAATTCAGAGAAATCTACCTTGATAACGACTAACGACGTGTGTAATATGATCGAGCTGTTCCTGGGAAAAGAGGGTTTTTAGACGAAGATTGGGTCATCTATGAATGAACAAATCAAAGCAGGACTAATCGACTACCTTCAGAGGAATGCGGATGTGTTCGCTTTCAGCACGACCGACCTAAAGGGCATTGACAGAGGATTGGCGGAACATCGCCTCAATGTAAATCCCAATGTAAAACCGGTAAAACGGAGAACGAGACACTTTGGGGCCGAGAAAGATGCTTCAATCAGAGAACAGGTTCAGGGATTACTGGATGCCGGTCACATTGAAGAAGTACAATACCTGGAATGGATCTCGAACGCTGTGATGGTGGCTAAGAAGACAAATACTTGGCGCATATGTGTGGATTACAGGGATTTGAATGCCGCTTGCCCTAAGGATTATTATCCTCTGTCGAGGATTGATCAACTTGTGGACTCTACTTCGGGCTGTGCGTTGCTATCTATGATGGACGCTTACCAGGGATATCACCAGGTCAAAATGCACAAGGACGATATTGCCAAAATGGATTTTGCCGTCTGCTGTAGGGTATTTGGGTGGAAAAGCATGCCTTTCGGCCTAAAAAATGCAGGGGCTACATGCCAAATAATGATGGAAAAGATATTCAAGGATCAACTTTCGAAGAATATATCAGTGTGCGTGGATGACATGCTTACGCGAAGTGTCAGAGCGGAGGATCACGTCTCTGATCTGGAGGAGATTTTCACAATCATCAGAGAAAATAAGCTCATGCTCAATCCAGCGAAATGCACCTTCGGGGTCACTACATGGAAATTTTTGGGGAACAAGGCCACCTCTGCGGGGATCGAGGTTAACTCTGACAAAGTGAAGGCCATCATGGATATGACACCGCCCAGAGGAATCAATGAGGTACAGACTCTGAATGGGCGTATCTCTGCTCTGAGTAGGTTCATTTCACGGTCGGCAGAGCGGAGCTTGCCATTTTTTAAGATCTTGAGGAAGGGGACCAAATTTCAATGGGATGCGGAATGTCGAACAGCTTTTGACGATCTCAAAGCGTACCTAGCGGAGCTCCCGACTCTGACCATTCCTGGGGCAGTGGGAGAGGAATCAATCAGCTCTGTCCTTATCAGAGAAGAAGGAAGTCACCAAAAACCAGTTTACTTCGTCAGCCGGGTGATTCAAGGGCCCGAATTAAATTACTCAAAGATTGAAAGGGCTGCTCTGGCAGTTATGGTCACAGCTCGGAGGTTAAGACCTTACTTCTTATCCCATCGTGTCATCGTGGGAGTACATGGCGTTCTCAGGTTCTCTGACCCGAAAGTAATGACCGGAGTAATATATGCAGAGCAGAGGATTCAACTTGAATAGAGGAATAATTCGGATCAGGGGAACCATCTGCGCCAGAGGAATGGGCTCAGTCAGAGGAATGGACTCAGTCAGGGGAATGAACTCAGTCAGAGGAATGGACTCAGTCAGGGGAATGAACTCAGTCAGAGGAATTGACTCAGTCAGAGGAATGAGCTTAGCCAAAGGAACGAACACAGTCAGAGGAATCCTTGAAGTCAGAGGAATGCTCTACCATATGAGATAGTCAATGATAAGAATGGCCGCTTTACCCGGGAAGCGCCAGAGCAGAGGGATTGTCCGTTTACAGAGGAATCGCCCGATTACAGGCGATATTACCACTATACCCCTGACCACGCGGGGAGCATGTCCTCTAGGCAGAAATTACTTTTTTACCCCTAGCATATATTCTATAAATACCCATGCATCTGTATCTTGTAAAGACACGCTCTCTCTTAATACTACAGCAGATTTCCTTTTGTTCTCAAGCAATTCAACTCTTTCTCTCGCTTCTCACGATCAAACACTAGGTAAAATTCATAATTTAGATTAGGTGTTGATAAGATACTTTATCAGTAAGTTTGAATAGAACTGTCATTAGTCTATATTTCTATTTGCTGATGACATAATCTCTATTGAAATTTTTCTGGCAAAAGTTAGTGTTCAATGTTCAAAAGGTAGACCCATGTGATCTGGTTGTCATAGATATCATTTTAACAAACTGCAGTTTCTGACCTTCCTCCAAGCTAGAGTCAGAGAATTAAAGAAGTAGGATCATCGTGCGCATGCAATAGCTTTAATGCTAGTCGGTATTCCCAATATATGTGGAGAAATCTGCAATAGCCTTGCATCAGGTCAGAAGGATTTATGCAGCAGGTGTTCTTTTTATTTGAATTGAAACTCAACTTTGTTTTGTAATCTTTCAATTCCAAAGTTCTTTATGTACTGGTTTACTCCTTTTATAAAAAAAGCTCTCCTAAATACATGTGTTTTTCATTGTTTTGAAGAGAACGAGAGGCAAAAACACTCTGCAGTTACTCCACAGCTTGGGGAGACAAAAAGTACAAGCAGTTTAATGGTGACCTTTTATCCGTTTACATTGTTATGCTATTTCTAAATGGATCTTTCTCCGAAGAGTCATCTTTAACAAGTTACTTCTAATGTTTGCCTTAAAATTATGTGTTCACTGTATTATTAAGCTGGTGTTTAGGATATATATCTCACTGTATAATTTTTGCCTAATCCGACCTGTAGATAGGAACCCATAAAATCAAATATCTGGTAATTTTCTTCCATCCTTCACAATCTTTTTTTGCCTGCAATGTCACCTATATCGTGCTCTTTTTGTGTGTCTTTTAGGTCTAGATCGAGTCTTATTTTCGTGTGTTTTGTGTTTCGGATGACACATTTTGGGTATAAGGACAGGTGGACGAGATCTTAGGCACAATAGGTTGCATTCCTCAAAAGAAGCAAAGATTTCAGATCATTCTTGGGCACATCAGTTGTACTCCTGTGCCCAGACCAATTACCGTGCGGGATCCAGTTGCGTTCCAAGGCACATCGGCGACACAGGAGCAAAATCTGGCATTCCAGGGCACAACGGAAAAAGTTAATGTTCACGGGCACAGCCGCAAGTCAGAGGTCAAACGAAAACTAAGCAGAATTGTGATGCTGAAACAACCTGGTGTATAAGGGCACAACGCGTACCCATCAACATAAGGAAAGAAGAAGGCGGATATCCACTTACAATACATTGGAGGATCTGCTCTGCTTTACTTGCCAAAGTTATGGGATGCATATCTGATGCGGGCAAAGCAAATATGGAAAGAAATCTTAGCAATATGACTGCGCCCAAAAACCCTAGCCGTCGTGCCTAGAAACCCTAGCTGTTGTGCCTAGAAGCCCTAAATCTACATGGACCTGGCCCAAAGGCCCACTGAAATCTCTATATAAAGAAACAGTCCCCCTGTGGCCAAATGACGAATTTGGGAGAAGATTAGAGAGAGTGAAAGTTTACCACACATAATTCCACACCTTAGATTAGTTTGTTTTGTATTTCTACTTTCAATGAGAGTCTAGCCAAGGAAGAAACAAGCCCTTTGGGCACTTAATGTATTATTTTTATTTGCTTTGGGCAAAGTTGGTGTTGCCCAAAGATTGCTTTTATTGTTTAACATCTATTTCAATTCAAGTATGTTTATTTCGTTTATTTATTTTGTGTTATTTTAATTAATTATGTCTAGGTAATTGTTTTACTTGGTTTGGGCTAAAAATCGAGTTAAGTATGAGCAAGTGAAATCGTGAGGTCTAATGTGGGTACAAGATTTGTGCAGTTACATTCCCGAAGCATTTGATCTGATGCCAATACAACTTGGGCAAACCCGGAGCTTCATTAGGCCGATGACGTTCTGGGCACGACCAAGTTACAAGCAATAAGTGGGCTCAAGTTAGAAGGAATCCGGCTCCACATAGTGCGGCAAATATGGGAAAGGTGGTCGTATGTCCTCGGACATGCTTATGGGTCATTTGGGCCCGCTAAGCAAATACGACGGATGAGGACGAGGTAGGTTGCGCACGTGACGATTAAAAAAAAGGGCCAGCCTATTGACGACTGTTCATAACCAAAGATGTGAAGACACAATGACAATCCTTGAACCTATGAGCGATCACTGTGCCCAGACTATGCCCAAATCAAGTTCCTTTTATTTTGATTTTTCTTTTGTTTCATTTCAGGTTCTTTGTTTCCAGTGCTCTGATTAGGGGACAATCTCGAGTGTGTGATCGTGACAAGAGAGAAGAATACACCAACTCCTCGTGTGATCGACCCTATGCTTACCGTTAGCGGAACCTAGCCGTGGGCATAGAAAAATTATAAATTTATTTATCCGGAGAATCTACCGCACAACGACAAGGCAAAGGAACCACCTCCGTCAATACCGCACCGGAAGGCTGGCTCATTATGCATGAGATAATTAATGATTTGAAACCATATTAGATGACTTCTTTGTTATTGTCATGTTATATATTTGAGTTATATGAATGTTGGAAATTGGAACTCAACAAGGATCTAGAATTATTGAAGCAATATGCCTATTTTGTAATTCCGACCTTCACATCATTAAATAATTGATTACAATATACGGTTATATTATAATTTTATTTCATTTATATTAAATTATTATAACTCTATCTAGTATGACTACTAAGCGTATAGATAAACTTTATTAATAAGTAATTGATACAAGGTAACAAATAAGAAGTATACATTTTTTTTAGAAATAGGAAGTATACATTTAACAGTCTTGCTTTCATCCAAAAAATTAATCTACATGCCAACAACATATAAAACCTATTTTTGGGTGCTGAAAACCCATGGAAAATCACTTGACAAATTTTAATTTTCTGCTATTTTTAATACAAGTATAACAGAGTGGGTTATGGCCGCTTATGTTAAGCTGCAATGAAAACTTAAACTGAGAAAAATAACCCTAAACATATATACTTATTTGAATTCAGAATTACAAAATCTAGAAACAAAATTAATCTTTGTCACACCCCAATTCTTGAAGAAATAAATATAATCGAGGTGCAACCAATACATAGAAATAATACAAGGGAAGATCCTTATTGAAACCCGAATAATAAAATAACACGTCGGGCTAGGCCCCTTTGGATCACAAGTTTTATTTCATGCTTCTGATAATCATTATTCATTAGCATAAAACTAGAAGTCAAATGTTTAAGCTCGATCATAGATGTCATTCCAAATCTAACATGAAAGTCTTAAGTTGAGAAAACAAAAGATATGTAAGAGTTATTGCTACAACAGAAGTCTAAATAGGAAATTGAACCCTAGCCTCAGCTCAGTCCCGTCAGCACCAGCCAGCCAACCTGAAAATATTTGAAAGTATATTTGGGCTAAGTACTAATGTATTCAGTGGGCAAGCATTTTCTAAAACATTTCATATTTTCGTAAAGACAGTTTATCCAATCATACTTGACATAACTTAGAAGGTTTTAAATTGAAAGAACTTCTAAGCATGTTAAAACATTTCTTTCATTTGTGCGCACATGTCACACTCCCTTTCTGTTATTCGCTATGATCCCGGACCTTTTAGCCACCGACAGATCAATTTCTCCCATGACACTTGCCCTGAGGACGTAACTCAGATAAGTTGAATCGACCTCGGGACGCTACCCAGGCAGGCCTAACATATGCTCAGGAACACATCTCGTCGAGCACCCTTATAACGCCTCTTAGTTAGTGCCCAATGAAGATCAACCCACCGAGTCAGCTAACGAGTGTATACAATTCTCAGACAACGTGTTAGGTCATAAGAGAACCTCAATTGATTAACTTTGCGAGCCTTAAATAGAGCAGAGTGCACATAAACATTATATTGGATGAACAATTTGCATTTCATTGAAACATTTAGAGGTTAATATCTCAATCATACTTTATACATTTGGAAAGTAAGCTCACGTGGATAGGCAAAGCCTGAAGATCATACAGATATAAACCTGTCTTGGGAAAGCAACGCTAATCCCCCTGGTCCACAAAGCCTACAAGAAATTCTATTCTTAATAGGTCTCGTGAAGCTAAACTTAAGTCATAGGGAAAATGCTTAACATTCTATGATTCATCATGCCGGGTTTCAAAATTTAATAATAAAGATTGAAAACTAACTCTTGTGCTAAGGACACCAACAATATCCTTACTCGATTTTCATTAAATCATAAATACTTTTATTGCATAATGCAAATGCAATTTCATGTCATGCTTAAACATATAATAAGTAATTACTAAAAATATGCATATAATGATAATATAATACTCCCTCTGTCCCGGTCAAATAGTCTCATTTCATTTGGGCACGGATATTAAGAAACTTGCTTTTTGAGTGTAAAGTGAGTAAAGGTGTGTGGGACCACATTGTTTGTAGTGTAAAATCATTACTAAAAATAGAAATGAGACTATGGGAGTGAGACGCCCCGAAAAGGAAAATTGGACTATTGGAGTGGGACGGAGGGAGTATTATTATGCAAAATCATCCTTTAAAAAAAATAATTAATTAACCTAAATAAATAGTCTAATTAAATAAATTAATAAGTATCCATTTTTTTTAACTGCAGCCCAGTTAAATAATAAGGTAGTCCATTTCTTTAAAAACATAAGCCCAATGTTTCAATTTAAATTAGGGCCCAAGATTAATTAAATGAAGCAGTCCAAACTTTAAATAAAATTGGCCCAACTCCTAATTATTCAGGGGTGTGCAGCGGGTTGGACCCGGACCGATCCGCCGGGTGTGTTGGACCGAAAGTTTTGAAATATTGGACCGAATCGAACCGATTTCTGGGAGTGGACCGACCCGGGACCGGACCAAACCCGGGCAATGGGTCTAGTTCGGTTCGGGTCCGACCCGTCGATAATCTAATTATTATTTTTCCTATTTTGCACTTAATTTTCAAATCTAAAAACATTAATTTCAAATTCAATAATTACAGAGAAGTATGCATATTTAAGCCGTAGGTGATGAGGCAGAGAAGTAAATTACCTAGTAGAGAATATTATTTGCGTTTTGTTCATGAACTAAGACAAAGGTGATTGTTCCTCTAATAATTATTGTTAGGTCCCGGGGGTCTCAAATAGGTGTATGGGGGGGATACACCTATGTGCTATTTTTATTTTCCTCAAAGTGAGGGATCTCCAGATAGAGATCTAAACGAAACTTTACACGCAAACAGTGATGCATGTTGACTGAAAATAGTTTTGACCAAACAGGGTTGACGACTGATACTGAAAGCTCTTCAGTAAGGAGTTATCAGTTAAGTTGCTGGAACTTAACTGATGCACTTATGGGCTTCAGTTGAGTTTGCTAAAACAGAGATGATAACACTCTTCCTGACTATCAAAAGATAGATCAGTCAGACTGATATCATACGCCGCGGAAATTAAACTTAGTTTCGCAATAGCCTCAGTTGAGCACGTTGTTGGTCTTAGGTTTCTCTTTGCAGTTATTCAGTATTCAGTTTATCAATTGAAACAACACAAGTAGTAAAGTAAAACTGAAAGCTGTAAACAACACAGAGATTTTTACGTGGTTCGGAAAAACCCTTTCCTACATCCACGGTCGGTTGATCAGACCAACAATCCACTCCGCAAGTGCTTAACAGGTGCACTGCAAACCAAATCGTGTGCTTGCCGGGTGCACACAACCGTACCACTGAAGAAAACCCTTCTTCAGTACCCACACTTCACTCGTGTCGGATTTCTCTTGCTTAGCACAACCCACGCTAAGACTCTCAGAGTCAGAGTACCTTCCTGAACTCCGAATCACTCAAACACTCAAATCTTTCTGTCTGAAAGGAGGTTTGAACGGGTGCCAACTTTACTGCAAAGAACAAGTTCTTTGGAGCAAGTTTGACCTTGGCTTCTGGGTAAACAGAGGTTTGCCTAAGGTCTAAGAGAATGTGTGTAATCAGCAGATTTGATTCAGGGGTGGAACGAGATCGTCGGGGCACATTTGTGTGGTCAGGAAGATTTGATGAGGGGAATTCAGGGGCTTCTGAATCTGAAGACTGAGGAGAGGAGATATTGATTACCTTCGACTTTGAAGAAGGCTTGGGTTCTCCTTTTCCAGTTTTGAAGAGTCGAAGACTATTCGTGAAATCAATCATCTTCGGCCAGTGCAAAAAGCGATACTTCTTCGTTCCTTGAATGATGATCTGAGAGACTCTGTTCCCTTGTAGAACCATTGTAGAAGGTCTTATGTTGTAGGCTTCGTTGAAGAGAAGCTTCAGATAAGCTTCTTCCCAGTTGAAGGATTTATCCTTCAGAAGAGTTGCCATAACATTTTTCTAGGGTTGAGAGGCCTTGTCGGGGGTTCCGGTTGCCCCTATCCAGCATTTCTGGATGATCTTGCCCATCATGGAGTACTCAGGATGAAGATGGAAAAGTGTGACTTGGCTTTCTGTTGATTCAGATTCATCCTTCAGAGCAGACTTAAGAGTTATGTTGGCTTCTTCATCAGTCAGGCTGGAAAAAGAAGTTCCACTGTTCGGAAGCTCGAACAGTTTTCTGACAATCTGAGTGACGTTGAGAGTCTCTTCAACACAATCTACCGTGGTGTAGACGCTGACTTTGGAGATAAGCTCTCCGGAGCTGTTGAATTTGAGATTCTTATAGAATTCTCTGACTGCATCGTCGAGTAGATATTGCACTTCACTAGTGACAAACTTTGTCCATCCGTGTCGTTTGAGAATTGTCAAAACTTTCTTGTATTCAGGCTTCTTTTCGAAAGAGTCCTTGTCCACGGACTGTTCGTATCTGACTTCTTTCTCGATCGGAGCCTCCTTCTTGTTGTCGTTCTTCTTGATGTTGGTCTTGGCCATTTCGAATGTGAAATCTGAGAAGAAGAAAAATTTGCAGAGAGTAATCTCACAGTAGAGTGCTGTGGATTTTGGAGTTAGAGAGAATGCAAAAGTAATGGATGATGGAGAAGTGGGCGTAATGAAGGAAGTGTGATCGTGGAAGATGAACAGTTTCCTAGGGCAATTGAAAAGACATGGGCGGTTTGAAATCTGCGCGCCAAGTCAGGTTTAATAAATTTTGACGTCCGTAATTAATGCCCGTCAGAGGAATACCTTAAAATAAGAGATTTAAACTGATATGGAATATTAGACACGATCTGTTGCTGAAAATAGGCGGCGTACAGTGTATGCAATGATTTGAAAAGATAAGTCCAAAAAGAGGTGTTCAGAAATTAAAAGTCCAAAACCTAACACAAAGTCGCCAATTAATCATTATGACACACAAGCCCTAATTTCTTTATCAGTCAAGGATATAAAAACTGATAAAAACAAGTTCCCAACAATCAGTTAGGAAAACAGTCAAAAACTGATGATACTCAAGCAGAGTTCCCCCTAAATTGGATAATCCATTATCAATTTAAACATTAAGGCACAGGGAACAACAATTGAGTAAAAACAATCAAAAGTAAATCAGTTTGGAATTCAATGGCAAAGTTGCATGAAGCACGGAAACACAAAGCAAGGAAAATTTAACAAAAACAATTCTAAGAACATCACAAAATGAGAAATTTCTGATCAGATGACATTCCTGGACCTTCCCTTGTCCTCAGTTGATGCGGAGCTTCTTGCTTGGTTTCCTTGGAGGACTTCCTTTTGATTCTTCAATCTTTTTCCCTTTTCCCTTCTTGTCTTCTTCTCGTTTGTCTTTGTCATCGGACTCAGGAACACCGTTGTACTTGTTCTGCATTTCCAGTTGCTGTTGAAGATGCATAACTGTTGATTCAAGAATAGCCATTTTGACTTTCAGCTTATAAGTTGCATCTTCTTGAATGATCAGCCTCTCGTCAAGCATTTGAATTTTCTCATTGGTGAGAGGTCTTGCAGGTCTTTGATTTTCAGCAGCTGCGACTTCATCTCTTGCGTCGGAGGGAGCAGTCTGACACGGTGGAGACTCATGATGGATTTCAGTGCCCTCGGCATCATCTTCTTTGAGAAGTCCTCTGGAAATCAGGTACATTTTGAAGTTGGGTGCCCAGTCATGGATAACATCCCAGAGATTAGTGACTTTGAACTTTCCAAAGACACTGTTCTCTAAAGCTTCCAGTTCTTCTTCAGTGAGAACTTCATCAATTTCCTTGTATTGAGATTTGGGCAAGGTTTTGACAAAGATGAAGAAGAAGTAGTTGACAAGATCCCGAAGCTCTTCAGGATTCAGGGTTGCTATGATTGAGGGAAAAGTGGTTGTGACACAGTGTTGGGCCAGTTGTGTCACAAAGTTTCTGAGACGAGTAGTTTGATTGTCGGAGGATGAGGATAAGGATGCAGCATTAATGTCAGCAGGCTCATCGAACTTCGCTTTCTTGTCGAACCCTTCCAGGCAGAAGTGGAAGAATCCACTGAGAGGAAGTTCTTCTGTATCAGTTCCTCTGTTGTCAGTTGCTCGTGTCTCATTCGGCTGTTGATTTCTTTCATCTTGTGGAGGAGCAGTGGGAGACTGTTGCTGAGATGTTTCAGTGCTTGGAATCAGCACTTCTTCTGAAGCTTTCTGTGCAGCTTCTTCAGGATCCGCTTTGGGAGATTTTTGAGGAGTGTCAAGAAGGATCTTGACTGGAGATGACGAACTGTCAAGGCTTCTTTTGATTGAACCTCGAGTATTGTAGCGTGGCTCTGTAGTGGAGAAAGGGATTTCAGTTGTCAGACTGACATTCCCTTTGGTTGAGCTTTTCTATCCTTCGAACAGACAAATGGTGGAAGACACTTGAGTGGTGTTCTTCCAGAAGCATCGAGTTTCTTTCACACTGTGAAGAATCAGTGATGAAACTCTGGTTCCCTGACGAAGATGCTTGGAGGAATGGGATTCCTTCTTCTCTTCAGCAAGGATTTGAAGATAGGCCTTTTCTTAGTTGAATGGGCCATTCTGGATCAGGGCAATCAGCACCAGTTTGTGTGGTCTCGAGAGATGACCAGGTGATCCAAGAGTGCCAAACCAATATTTCTTGACCATTTTGGCAATTGGTCTGAGATGAGGATGTAATCTTGATATGCTCAAAACATTTGTGATGTTGAGGTCGGCAGGAGCATTACTCATCAGCGTATCTCTCATGAGATTCATGGCTTCGTTATCGGTGAAGAATGGTGTGGGTCCGTCAGTTGGGAGGTTGAACACTTCTCTTGCTGCTTGTGAGATGTTGATGGAGACCTTCGTGGAATCTGAGAAGTTTTCATCGGTGAAAACAGTGATTTCTGTTCTGAGATCACCAGTTGACTCATCTGTCTTGATGTTGTCGTAGAATTCTCTGATGGTCGATTTGTCGAGAAGAAACTCCGTTGAGCATTGAATGAACTTCATCCATCCATGGCGTTCCAAGATTTCATTTTTCTTGTTGAACTCAGCAAGATTCTGGAGTGCCTCAGATGTTACAATGGATTCGTAACATACAACTTGTTGAGATTCTGATTTTGCCATGTGGAATTTTGAGTGAAGAATATTTCTGCAAAAATCTGTAAATGGGTTCTCACAGAGATTGAACTGTGAATTTTCACTGTTAGCCTTAAAGAGATAGCACACTCAAAGAGTTTTTGCACAAATGATTTCTCTGAGATTGAGTAAATCTTTTTCCGAAGATGAAACGTTTTTGAAGAGAGTGTGAAAGATCGTGCGCAAGGCGGTTTCAATAAAATTTTGAAATCCGTGCAAATGGAGACGTGGCACGTGGATCAATCCTCTTATTAATAAAAAGAGCGGGATCGTGTGATCGTGTGTCACCCATTTTTGAACGATGTTTACACGTGTCAATTAAAAAGGAATGCGAGTGTAAATACAATGGCACGTCAGACCAAACACATTTCAGTCGAAAAAGGATAAAGAAAATCAGTCATAAGTACAAGTGAGTTTGTTGAGAGAAGCTTACGCAGTGACTACCACTAGATTAGTCGTTGACTGAAGTGCAAGTTCTCCCTGGAATGTATGACTGGTTCTCCTTCGGTTACTAATCTGTCGACTGTTGCTGCACGTTCTTTTCTCGTTTCATCATTCTTCTGAACTGAAGTGTTTCTTCATGAATCACTTCTTCAAAGACTTCTGACGTCCTTTTGAATTCTGTCTCTGTTTCCTCGAGACGTGGCAGAAGTTCTTGTTTTTGAGACTGAAGCAGTCTCAGTCTGTTGATCAGTCTGCGCTCTTGAACATCCCTTCTGTCAGCTTCGTCTTCATCTGAAATGAAGTAGCGCATGACGATCCTTCGAGCATCTTGCACATGATCGATCTCTCTGATGATCTGTCTGTGCTCCCTAAGGAGATTTTCAAATCTCGTTCTTAGGTGTTGATACTCTAATCGAGTTTGATCATATCTGCTCGGTCCTTCTGACTGTGAGTGGGTTGGGCTCTGATTTTCTTCTGGAAAGATGAATCTGTCGTCTTGGTCAGAATCCAACGTCCCACTCTCAAGTCCGTTGACTCCTCGAAAGTATGTGTGGACATAGTCGCTGGAGGAGTCTTTCTTGTTCCTGTACATTGGAGGGAAAGCAAGGAGAAACACACAGAAAGCAAGAAGAGAACACGGAGCAAGCACTCTCAAGAGGAATCTTGAGAAAAGATTTTGATAAAAACAAAATACCCTCATTAGGATCTAGTTCAGTTAGAACTTAATCAGATACAGAGTGTTCTTGCGAACAACATGCTCTGATACCAATTGTTAGGTCCCGGGGGCCTCGAATAGGTGTATGGGGGGATACACCTATGGGCTATTTTTATTTTCCTCAAAGTGAGGGATCTCCAGATAGAGATCTAAACGAAACTTTACACGCAAACAGTGACGCTTGTTGACTGAAAACAGTTTTGACCAAACAGGGTTGACGACTGATACTGAAAGCTCTTCAGTAAGGAGTTATCAGTTAAGTTGCTGGAACTTAACTGATGCACTTATGGGCTTCAGTCGAGTTTGCTAAAATAGAGATGATAACACTCTTCCTGACTATCAAAAGATAGATCAGTCAGACTGATATCATACACAGTGGAAATTAAACTTAGTTTCGCAATAGCCTCGGTTGAGCACGTTGTTAGTCTTAGGTTTCTCTTTGCAGTTATTCAGTATTCAGTTTATCAATTGAAACAACACAAGTAGTAAAGTAAAACTGAAAGCTGTAAACAACACAGAGACTTTTACGTGGTTCGGAAAAACCCTTTCCTACATCCACGGTCGGTTGATCAGACCAACAATCCACTCCGCAAGTGCTTAACAGGTGCACTGCAAACCAAACCGTGTGCTTGCCGGGTGCACACAACCATACCACTGAAGAAAACCCTTCTTCAGTACCCACACTTCACTCATGTCGGATATCTCTTGCTTAGCACAACCCGCACTAAGACTCTCAGAGTTAGAGTACCTTCCTGAACTCCGAATCACTCAAACACTCAAATCTTTCTGTCTGAAAGGAAGTTTGAACGGGTGCCAACTTTACTGCAAAGAACAAGTTATTTGGAGCAAGTTTGACCTTGGCTTCTGGGTAAACAGAGGTTTGCCTAAGGTCTAAGAGAATGTGTGTAATCAGCAGTGACTGATTTTAGCTTTAGAATTCTCTTCTTCGATTCAAGCTTTGGGGAGGTTAAGCTTTAGGCTGAGTAGCAATTTTGGTAGAGCTTCAGCTTATGTCGTTGAATCGGTGAAGGTTGAAGTGATCCTCGAGCGCTATTTGTAGGAGAACTCTTGAATAGATCCGTTGGCGTAGAACGTCCTCAAGATTTCTTCCATTGGAGAGCAATTCGAATTTGGGCTGAGGCTTCAATCTTCGAAGTTCCTTGTCTGGTGGAAACGGCTCTCTTGAGGGATAGGAGATGTGACGTCTCTGATAAAGTAGCCACCAAATAGGAATGACCTCTGCAGAGATAAGATCCTGAGATCTCTGCATTTAATGCGGCTGTACTTTTGTGAGTACGTGGCTTTCTTTGAACGTTGGAAGATCAGTCCGAGGAAGAATGTTCAACTGATACTTGACTTTAGTATCAGTCCGCTGAGTCCACGTGGCACGCATTAAGTAATCAGTTCTAAACTGATTCTTCAACTGATAGTTCAGTTGGTATCTTCAGTCTTCAGTCCTTCGTCCTTCAGTCTTCAGTCTTCAGAACCGCAAGCTAAACTAGAAACGAACTCTAACACTTGAGTTCAAAATAGTTCTAGTCTATTACAATTACGACCTATGAATTTTGGTATCATCAAAACAAGGATTAGGATATTCCACAAGGTTCCCAACAATTATTAATTAGCAATTACCATAGATAAATAACCAAGAATCATACTGAAGGGCCCAGTTCAATCTTCAAATGCAATATGCCGATGCCCAATGGATTTCAGATTCACGTCACTTAGGTTTAGGGCTCCCTTTAGAAATTAGAAATTTAGTTTTATTAATATATATTATAAATATTAAATATATAAAATAAATAATTACTTTTAAAATGTATGGGTCGGTCCGGGTTCAGCGGGTTTGACCAGGTTTTGACCCAGACCGACCTGAAAAAAATCGATCCTAGAAATTGGACCCGACCCAGACCATACATATATAGTGGGTCGGTCCGGGTAGGTTCGGCGGATCCGGTTTAGGTTTGCTCACCCCTACTCTCTCTCTCTCTCGGTTCACAACACCCACGTTCCCTCTCTCGGAATCCACCGCCGCGAATCACCCTCCAGTGATGACCGCTGTCGGCCCGCCATCCCCTTCGTCCTTACCCCCTCTCTACAAAACCCGGCAGCCGCAGCAACTGAAGTTGACTGCCACCTTCCTTTATCTCCTCATAGCTCTCCCTCTTAGGCTCAACAAGGAATCCGCCCATCTCCCTCGAATCTCTGGCCGCAGCCGCCTGTAGGTTAGCGACGCCGCCTCAACCCCTTTCACTCACAGACTCGACAGCCCCCTTTTCTCCCTGGCTCTTCCCTCAAAATCCGCCGGAGCAACGGCGATGAGCCGCCTCACAACCCTCAATTCTATTTTTCTCAATCAGTAGCAGACCCCGCCACCGACCATCTCCACTCTCGACTCACACCGACAACCCAGGCTCAACATAAAAACAAAGTTCAAGACTCCTTTTTTATTCATTTTCTATTCTCCTTGTACATTCATAATTCTTGTTTGTAAAACATTTTCATGCTCAGCTTATTCAACCATGTCATACCGGATATTGAAATATAATGTTCTTTGTGTTTTGCTGCTTATTAGCATAAAACAAATATGATGCGAAGTAAAGTAATGCAAATACATATATAATGCAGATGTTAAAGTATGCATGTCGGTTTGCTTAGCTTAATTAAAACTCGAAGAATTTGCCGAACACAAAAGCTAGAAGTAAGACCTTTTGTGAGGATTCTGCTGAATTGATTTCTTGAATGAATTTACCTGCTGGAATCCTTAAACTGGAGATCTTTCTTGCGAGAGAAGAGCAGTGAATTGTTGAAGAGATTGTGATTTATGAAAATGGTGAATTGGCCGGAGTGTAACTTGATATTTGGTAGATATGTGGACATACGTGAGTGATGTAAAGTGAATGAGAAAAAGCATGGTTGCTGGGAGGTATGGTGTGATGATGGGACAATTAAATCTTTAGGGTATTGAAACTGTAAAAATTCTTCAGGGTTCGGTAGATAAATGGCTTGTGTAAATGTTAAATGCTAAATTTAAATAAATATGGAACATATAACAATTTAAATAAATAAATTTTACAAAAACTTTTGTAAATCATTTGTTGGAATTAAAAATAATTTATTTTCTTTCCGGCGTGAATTATCTTAACTTCTTAGTTCAAAATTACTCTAAACTTAGCTACGAGTAAACGAGGTAGTACATCCCTCACCCGTTATAAAAATTTCGTCCTCGAAATTGCATATCTGAGTATTCTAGCTTGGGTACTAGACATTCGTTTCATTGGCTTCTTATGTGGCCTTTTCAATCATGATGGTTCCACTACATGATGAGAACAACTTTCTTGTTCCGTAAAACTTGAACCTTGCTATCAAGTATCTGGACTGATTTCTCTTCATAACTTAAGTCCTACTATAAGGCTACTCCATCGAGCTTCTTTGATTTTTTGATTTATGTGGTTGACTTTCTCGACCATCCTTGATGCTAGTTCGGATCTAAAAACTTTCTTTCACTTACTTCATCGCAGTAAAATGGTGATTGACATTTCCTACTATACGCAGCCTTAACTTGCTGATAGCGAGAAATCGTTGAACATACGACGCTACATCTCTTTTTATTTCATTCTTTCCAGAAAAATTTTCTTCAAAATTCTGCTACATTCTTATGCTCTTAGGAGTGCGAGCTTGTGATCTCATTCTTTTTTTCTCTCTTGTGTGGCGCACACAACCTTTCACTAACCATTAGTGCATTATCTCTAACTTTTGTGAATCCTCTCGTTTTTCTTATTCTTGAGGCGAGACACATTTTCTTACCAATATTTATTTTTATTTTGTGCCTTCACAATAATTCCTCGCAAATCAGACTTAGTGTCTCCGGTTGGTGAACAATTCCTAAACGGAATTAGGCAAAGTCACAAATCAATTACTCAAGGCGTCCATTGTCACCTTTACTTTTCTTAGGACATAACTGATGGTACAATCATAATCTCTTACTAATTCGAGCTATCTCTGTTGTCTTATGCTCCAATCCTTTGCTCGAAAAAGTACTTTGAATTCTCTACTCGTTCACAATGACAGCGAGTTCTAGGTCATGGGTCGGGTAAATCAACTTTGGGGTTGATGGGGCATAGTTTTGAAGGTCTCTGCCGTTTAAAATGGATATTTGCTTCATTTAGACATTCTTCTTGATGGAGCTTCTGGCACTTTAGCCAATGCGCTCACTCTTTGGCTTGAGGTTACTGGCTTTAAGGCTGAGTTTGATTTAAGTCTCATCCTAGTGCTTTGTTCCCATTTCAGAGTTTCCTTCTTTGCATTTTCTTTTCTTTACCACCATCTTGAGGTGCTGTGTAATCCGACTATGTAGGAGCTTTTCCTTTCTTCACTGGTAGCAGCATAAATGAAATAACTACACTAAAAAATGTAGTCTATGATGGATAATAGACTACAATTAGAAACTATAGTATATGTGCGTGTCTGTAGTCTATAGTACATATAGACTATAGTTCCAAACGTAGACATAAAGAGGGGGTCTTTCTTTGCACCACATGTCTTCACAATTGGACACACACATACACTACAAGTTTAAAACATAGAGAAAGCCCAAATTTATAATAGTTTCGTGACACTTTGGCAATTAAGGACACATTGGTCAACGGCCTAGATGGAACCTTCTTATATTGCAAACGAATGAAATATACGTAAGGGAGGTTCCTTAAACAAAATTCTTGAACTCGTTCTTTACTTTGGGGGAAATTCTCGAAGCATTTCGAATTCAAGGGGATACCAAATTAAGCTTCTATGGACTATGCCATGCAGCCACTAGTCTAAATAAGAAGCAAAACACGTCATCAGCTACAGCCCTTTCCTCTGCCGGGGACTTCCACGAAATGAAAACGACATATTCTAGCTAATTTATAAGTCAAAGTAAGTATTGGCTTCACACCAAACAAGCTTAACCCGTAAATTACTTAACTAGAAAACTCATTCAAAATCTATTGACAACTTGCAAAAATAGCTCTAAACTTGGAGTTGTCTCTGTCCCAGAAGAATTAAGCCATTGACAAAAATGTTGTAATCTAATATAACCAATACTCATCTAGGCCACTTTACATTTGAACTTGCAAAGACAAACTTTAGTTAATTGCATAAGCATAAACAAAACACATTGAATTAACTCATAATTAATACTCCTTTCGTCTCTCAAAAGTTTACCCCAAAGGAAATGACACGAGTTTTAATAAAAGTTGATAAAAAATTTTATTTGATGATGCGTCGTGTACAAAAAATAAAAAATACTCCCTCCGTCCATAAAAACGAGCATAATTTTTCTTTTTCATCTGTCCCATAAAAACTGTGGCGGATCCAGAATTTTTAAATTGGGGTACGAAAATATAATCTCATAAACATAAATATAAAAAATATTTTATTAAAACATTGTTCAAAGATAGTATGATGCAAAAGAAAATTAAATAACTATATATCTAGTTTATCTTCCGACGAGTCTTCATTTCTTCAAAGCGTTTGACGACCTCGTCATTGGAAACTTGTAGAAACATATCTTTCTCAATGAAAGTGACCAAACAATCATTTAATACTTAATCCCCCATGCTATTTTGCAGCTTATTCTTGACATAAGTCATTCCATAAAACACTCTCTCCACACTTACAGTGGCAACCGGAAGAATCAACACCAACTTAATTAGCAAAAACACTAGAGGATAAGTGATATGTCTCTTTGTTTCAACAAGCTTCATCGAAAGAGAACTAATATCCTCCAAGTTTTTAAACTCATCATCTCTCCTTATATCTTCCATGAAAATATCAAGTTGACATTCAAGAATTGACAAATCAATGCTTGAAAATTCGGAGGGATACAAAGTTGCAAGTTTGAGTACATTTTCCTTGTCATAAGAAGATAAGCCATCTTTAGGATTTAATGAAGCCATGCATATGAGCAACTTCATATTGACCTCATCAAATCGGTTGTTAAGTTCTTGAAGTAGTAAATCAATTACCTCTATAAACACATCAACCCGAAAATAATTAAGATATGAAACTTGTTAAGCAAATCGCTTTGATCTTCCTTGAGGGATACAACAAGCCTCTATATCCGGGACAACAATCTCATTATTATTGCAAAATGAGATTACCTTATTTAAGTGAGTCTCCCATCCATCATCTCTCATTTTCTGCAATGTCACTTTGGTCAAAGTGACAAGTCTCATAGCACTAACAATATCTTCATCTCTTCTTTGCAAAGCAAGACACAAATCATTAGTGTACCCAAATATAGTAGTCATTAGATGTGCCAAAAATACAAAATTAAATGACTCTAATGAGTACAAAATGCCTTGAGCTTTTACCTTATCATTCGAATTAGAGTCATTATTCCCAATCACCACAAGAACCTTAACAATTGTAGAAAACAAGTTCATGACATTCAAAAGACTTTTGCAATGAGAACTCCAACAAGTTTCTCCAGGCCTCTTCGAACCAAGTTCTTGATTTAATCCCAATCCTGTTTCGAGTTCACCAATTTCCAAAGCTTGAGCAACTTTTTGTGCTTGAAATTCCCTAATCATTTATCTTCTCTTACAAAAAACGCCAATCACATTCAACAAGATTGCAAACGTATCAAAAAGCCAAACACACTCATTGTTCTTTTTTTGGCAATAGCTACAAGAGTTAGTTGAAGTTGATGAGCAAAGCAATGGACATAGTAAGCACTTGGATTATCTCCCCTAATCAAAGTCTTGATGCTATTTATCTCACCTTTCATGTTACTAGCCCCATCATATCCTTGCCCTCGAATCTTGGATGGAGTCAATGAATATTCAACAAGTAAGGATATAATTGCACTTCTAAGAGACAAAGCTGTGGTATCACCAATATGAACCAGTCCAAGAAATCGTTCCACCACCTTTCTCATTTATCCTTCAACATAACGCAAACAAAGAGCTAGTTGTTCCTTTTAGGGCACATCACTAGACTCATCGGCCAATATAGCAAAGTAGCCATCACCTAGCTCCTCCACAATTTGCTTTGTTGTTTCTTTAGCACAACAATTAATAATATCTTTCTGAATAATTGGAAATATCAATTGACAATTGCTGGGAGCATTTTCAAAAGTGACCTTTGAGATAACTTCATTATGTGTGTTCAACCATTTCAAAAGTTCAAGAAATTTCCCCTATTAAGGGATTTTTCATTTTTCTCTATGCCCACAAATGCCATCTCTTGTCCCAATAGAAAATGCAAATAAGAAATTGAAGCTTTCAAGCGAATTTCATACTCTCTTCGAATCACATCAGTGGCATTTTCAAAAGAAATAAGAATTGATTTTTTCTTCCCATCTCTTAAGTTTGCATATTTCTCATAAGCAAGATTGTGAGCACTTTTAACACCACCAACATGTTTAAAAAATCTTTCCGGTTTATTCCATGCCTTAAATCCTCAATTAACAAATTCATCTCCCCCAACATTAATCCCAACTTCATTCTTGAACAAATAGCAAACAAAACAAAATGCGGCATCTTTCTCAATACTATATTCAAGCCAATCCCATTTTTCAAACCAAGAAGCGCTAAATCGACGCAAACCTCCAAGGTCTTTGCGGGGAAAATCATGAGTTTTTGGTTGACAAGGTTTTTTCAGAATATATGCTCTCCTAACCGCATCTCGCTCATTTTGAGGATAATTCATCATGTTAATTCTTTTTCCCGGGTCATGAGGAAGAAACTCAACATCATAAATCAATTCTTTATCCTCTAATGGCACACTAGTACTACTTGAATCACCCAAATTTATAACATTTTCTTGAGCTTGAGGTAACTTATCTGTAGGAGAAGAAGAGTCGCTCTCTTGAGATTTCATTTTCTTGAATTAAATTGCCGAAGATCGGGTTGTTTTGTCATTCCTTTTGATTTTTTTGATTTAAGAGTTTCACTTGCCATTCCTATATGCAATACACAAATGTAAGAGTTCTATAAAAAAAATTAAAGTCTAAAGTTATTCACAAACATAAGCAAATTCGCATATCAAATAAATATAAATATAATTTACAAATAAATTGGTTATTTTATGAAATAGATTATGTGTATTATATAATATCTCTAATTTAAACAAAAAATATATAATAATACTTTAGAATTGAATGAATGAATCGAATTCTAAACGAAAAACTAGAGAACACAATAAACTTAAAATTAATAAAATATTTTTCTTACCTCCAAAACTCTCAATATTTCTTTTAGAACAGCTTGTTTTGTAGTCAATAAGGCGTGCAATATGCCAATATTTGTCCTCTGACTCTATTAACCTCTCTTTGATTCTAACTCTTTTTTCTTTGGAATAGTGTCTCACAGCCGCCACTTTTTCTCAAACAATTGTATTTGTAGGCTTGTAGCTCTCACAATATTATATACACAGCCGCCCTTTTTGAATGTTTAATGGGCCCAAGCCCAAATATATTTACGACACACAAACACAAATCGGCTGGATTTGTTTGGGGGGACAAAAATAATTAAATAACTCTAACTACATAATATTACTAGTAATTTTTTTTTTTGGGTACGGCCATCGCCCCCTATAGATTCGCTGCTGCATAAAAATATGCATACCCTATTTATAGTAATAACTCTCCCATTAAACATCACAATCAATGTGATATTCTTTCTCCACTCACACTACACTTTACGGGATTTCTTAAAACCCGTGTTGTTCTATATTATGCATGTTTTTATGGGACGGAGGGAGTACTAAATAGATTATGACAAACCTTTTGGGGACACTCCAAAAAAAAAAAAAAATTGGGGCAAACTAAATTTTTTGGGGACCAAGGGAATAATATCCATTCAAAAAATAATTTGTATGCACGCGACTTATAATATGTAGTACCAAATTACAATAGAATAAGATAAAATATAATACTAAAATATTAAAATACACGATGAAAGCTATAATTAAAAATTTATTAAATATGGTAGGAGTTCAGTTAGGCAGAAAAACAGGAAACTGATCGATCACTTCAACCCACGGGTTATCCAGCTGATGAGGACTGATAGTCCTCAAGGCCCGCCACACTCCACTGGCACACTTGAAACCCGACCCGAACCCGATCTGCCAAACACGGTCTCCCCTCTGAACCCGACCCTTGGCTTCGGCATAAGCCAGTTGGTACCAGAGCGAGCTGCTCGAAGTATTAGAATACCTATAAAGTGTCATCCTCGAGGGCTCCATGTCCCACGTCGTCAGCTTCAAACTCTTCTCCACCTCATCCAACACCGCTTTCCCACCGGCATGGATGCAGAAATGTTCGAACGCCAACTTGAAATCTGGCACGTATGGGGTTAGGCCTTTTATGTGAAGATATTTTCGAGCGATTAATGTTGCGAGGAACAAGAGCTGTTCGGAGATGGGGAGCACTAGTGAGCCTAAGGTGGTGATGTTGGCCTTGAGGGCTTCGCCGGCAACGACCATTAGGTCTTTGGATATGGACATGCCCAATATTCCTTCTTTGTCGGGCTCTTGGAGAACGCATCTGTAAGCGCGATCGTCAGCACCGCGGTGGGTGCGGTGGGTGTGGTTGAGTTCGTATTTGGAGATGTGGCGGTCGGAAGGTCGGTTGGATAAGAGGACCGCGGCGCCGCCCATGCGGAAGAGGCAGTTGGAGAGGAGCTTTGATCTATCATTGCCGAGGTAGTAGCTCGAGGTTGGGCTTTCTAGACTCATTATTAGGGCATAAGTATTGCGTCCAACCTGCAGTATCATATATATATATATATATAGGGTTAGCTTATATTGAGATTTTAAATATTTTGAGATTTTGAGATAAATGAACATATCAATAAATTCTTTGAACATAACCAATATAACTGATGAACATATGAATCTATTTAATTTATTTAAAAAACACGCCACTTGTAGGGATTGAACCCTAGACCAACGCGCGTTCATAAAAATTAATTGACAAGTTCATCAAAATGTACTTATATGTTCATTTATCTCAAAATCTCAAAATATATATAAATCTCAATTGAACCAATTCCTATATATATATATATATATATATATATATATATATATACTTAGCTCTTACAAACAATTAGACTGATATTATTATAGTATATTCAAATGAAAACCACCTCTTTTCGTGAGAACTAAGAACCATGAACAAACACATAAAATACATGAATAAGAGATGTTCGAATCTTGTATACATGCTATATTTAAGTATTCACGATCTGAATCTCTCTTGTTCATATATTTTATGTGATTGTTCATGGTTCTTTGATTTCACAAAAAGATGCGGTTCTCACCTTATCCTTTTATATATATATATATATATATATATATATATATATATATAGGAAGCGGATCATACATGTCCTCCCCCTTATCATAGTATATAGATCCCAACTATGAATCACACAATGTGTGTATGTGGTGCACTAGGAGCGTGACACATGCCTTCCAAAGGCTTACAGGGTGAAATACATGTCGGAGTAAAATATGAATATATTTTTCAAAAATTAAAATATATATATATATATATATATATATATATATATTTCTAATTTTTTTTGTTTTGGTTGAATTTTTTTTTTTTTGGCATGGCCGTCGTCATAATTAGCACATAATTGAACACAAATATGCATAAACATAAATATATATATGCATATTGTTGGATAAAAATATGCATGGGAATATACGACCCGTCAGATGCCCTCGCTGCTGGTCACCTGACGGATCGCATAGTGTTATGCATATAAATTTATGTGTAACATTATGCATATATGTGTTTATGTATATATGTATATTTGTGTTCAGTAATATGTATAGGGCTATGCCACACCGTCAAGTGGCTTTCACCGCTGGTCACCTGACGAGTCGTATAGTGCTATGCATATTTGTGTGTAACGTTATGCATATATGTGTTTATGTATATGCATATTTGTGTTCAACTATATGCATAATTATGGGAACGACGAACAACAGCGAGAGACACTTAAGGGGTTGTATAATGATATGCATATTTGTGTGTAATGTTATGCATATATGTGTTTATGTATTTGTATATTTGTATGCAACTATATGAATAATTATGGCAGCGGCCGTGTGAAAAAAAGAAAAAAGATTCGACGAAATAAAAATTTAAAAAAAAATTAAAAAAAAAACTTTTTTTATTTTAAAAATTTTATTTCTATTTTACACCGGCATGTATTTTGCTTGGGAAGGCCTTTGCCACATGTCGCGTGTCTAGTGAGGCATGTAGACAAAATAAGTGGTTCAAATTTAGACCTATATACTATGAGGGAGTGAGATCTAAAGGATCTCATCCATATATATATATAGGGATGAGCTAAAATAAAAATACATTTTAGAATACAAAATAAGAACTATTTTCAGCTCTTAGATCATCAAAATCTATGATTGATTCATCACCTTATTGGATGAATTCATGGTCTCGATTTCAAACCTTATAGGTAGCAAAAAAAATTATTTTTTGAAATTCATACAGTTACACAGTACATTCATACATGTTCTACATAGAATTCATCCATTTTAGATAGTTCTTATTTTATATAGAATTCATATCCTAGCCCTCCCCTATCTATCTATCTCTCTATATATATATATATCGAGAGAGTAGATCATGTAGATCCACCCCGTTATCATAGTATATAGATCCAAAATATGGACTACGCAATGTGTGTATGTAGCGCACTAGGAGCGTGTCACATGGCAGATATCTTCCAAGGGCTTCAAAGGCAAAACACACGCAAGGGTAAAATATGAATAAATTTTTTTGAAATTAAAAAATAAATAATTTTTTAGTCAAAAATTCAATTTTGTGGCACGGCTGCCGTCAAAATTATGCATATAACTGAACACAAATATGCATGAGAATATATCACCATGTGACTCCTCAGGTGCCTTTCGTTGCTGCTTGTCGCTGTCATAGTTATGCATATAGTTGAATACAAATATACATAAACACATATGTGCATAACGTTACACACATATATGCATAGCACTTTGCGACACATGAGATCACCAGCAACGAGAGCCACCTAATTTAGTCGCATAGTCCTATGCATATAATTGAACACAAATATGCATGTATACATAAACACATATGTGGTATGCATAACGTTACACACAAATATGTATCGCACTATGCAACCTGTTAGGTGACCAACGACGAGAAGCACCTGATGGGGTCATATATTCTCTTGCATATTTTATTATTTCTATCCAATGTAATGCATATATGTGTTTAGATTTATGCATATTTGTATTCAATTAAATGCATAATTTTGACAGCGGCCATACGAAAAAAATGAATTTTAGACCAAAAATAAGAAATAAATGAATTTATTATTATTATTTTTTGTACCCTTGCTTGTATTTTGCTTTAAAATGATTTGGAAGACATCTATCGCGTTTCGCGTGTTTAGTGAACCACATAATTAAATTGTGTGGCTTAAATTTAGATCTATATATTAGGAAGTGGTGGATATTACAAAATTTCATCCATATATATAGTGTTCGACTATTTCCGCATGATTTAAGAATAGAAGATAGAATCACGCACAATTTGTAGCAGAAGACCTTTATGATATACATAATCGTGCCCGTAACTATTAATTAGAAATATATCTATTCATCACAATTATTTTTTGGGTAAACATTATGAAAACCTCTAAATTATACTCGCTTTATCAAAAATATCTCGAAAGTTTCAAAATGTTATCTAAACCCTCAAACTATCAAGTTTTTATCAAATATATCTCGTATCTATTTTTCGGTCACAAAAAATGTGATGTGGCTCGTCGGATGCCACAATTTAATTTATATTCTATTCTTTTTTTAAAATGACATGGCAAAAACGACGTCGTTTCGTACCATATCATTTTTAAAAAATTCATTATGGAATTTAAAATTCACTTCTATCGTGTTTTTTTTAATATCATGTTTTTAAATTTCATAGTGGATTTTTAAAAAAATGATATGGTATGAAACGACATCGTTTTTGCCATGTCATTTTAAAAAAATAGAATATAAATTACACTGTGGCATCCGGCAAGCCATATCACATTTCTGGTGATCGAAAAATAGATGCGGAATATATTTGATAAAAACCTGGTTTGAGGGTTTAGAGAATATTTCAAAACTTTCAGTATATTTTTGAGAAAGTGAGAATAATTCAGAAATTTTCATGATATTTACCCTTATTTTTTTGGGGGAACTCATCTCAATACCCATGAAGATCACTAACCTGACTGCAATAGGAAACAAATGGATTATAGTATCAATTGATATTTATGTGCCTAAAAAAAACTGATATTTATGAGTCACTTTAATTAAGGATTAATAATTGGATACGATTGTACATAATAAATTATGAAATAGAAGATTTTATCTAATAGAAATATTCTATTGGATTTCCTTTTCATATATTATTTAAAGGACATCACTGATGATTTATTAAAGGATGGTCATGCATAGTGTTGTTAAAATACTAAGTGATATTTTACTCGATTGTTTTGGAAATTCGTTACCTGAGATAGTGTCAAACACTTATCCACTATATACTAATGATGTTTATTAATTACATGATATTCACTAAGGCTTCTCCCTCACGGGTTTTCCTTAATGAGGTTTTAACGAGGCTCGGCCCTAAGTCTGTTTTTCTGTGCTTTCAAGGGTTCTTTAGGTTTTCTTTTTTCTAATAAAATTATTATTAATTAATTTATTAATTACATGATACAACTATATATACTTGCTGCTACATTGGATGTAGTTGATATCATGAATCAATATATGATCAATTTCAATAAATTTGATAATAAAAATTATTTGATACTTCCAGAATGTTTTACGTAGGTATCTTAATATATTACTTCATCCATCTACACTTTTTTATTTGAATCCATTCAATTTTAAGTCAATATTTACAAAAAGGACTACTATTTACAACATCAACTTTAATTTGTCCCTTTCTCCGTTCAATTTTGGTGGATTATATTTCCTTTTTTACTTTATATATTGTATTTGTATTTTTAAAATTTTTTGTATGTTTTTTATATATTTGTATATTAATTATTCATATATGAAAAGTTTTATATATTTATAGATCGTGCATCGCACGGGTACAACACTAACTAAGCATTAATAGTTGGATACGATTGTACATAATAAATTATGAAATAGAAGATTTCATCCGTTTATTTATATATTTATAATTAGTTTGAAATTGTTTGCGAGCAATGGCAGAGACAAACTTTTGATACAGGGGATCTATTTTTTCAATGAAATTATTTATTAATTTAAAAATAAAAAAAATAAATTAAATTGAATAAAAAATTATTAACACAATTATAATATCATTAAATTATAAAAAGTATATTTCAAAATGACTTTCAAGTTCATACAAATAAACTTAAAGAAATTAAGACGAATAACAACACTTTGTAAGACAGTAACTTTCGATATCAATTTCAAAAAATGAATCTCTAGGCTCCTAGCACGCCATGCATAAATTAATTATGTACGTTCACTTCATCAAAACGTCTATTCAATTCTAAAGCTTGCATGTCAATTACAATATAAAATAGCTCAACTCGATAACGTTGAAGATAAAATCATATATATATATATATATATATATATATATAATATTTTAAAAAATTATAAAATTACCTCTACTTTCCTTGAAAATATCAAGGGAGTCAAAGTGACCCTGTGCCCACCCTAGCTCCGCCTATGTGTGTGGGGGATTAATCCATTTATAGATTAAAAAAAAAAAAATTAAAGGAATATATATATATATAAGAACCTGGAGAAGGTTTTTGGCGAGGTCGACGGCAATGAGACCGGCGCTGCAGCCCATACCTCCCAAGTTATAGCTCAGCACATCCTCTCTCAGCTTGTACCTATTGACGATCATGGCGGAGAGCGACGGCACCGGATTGAACGTCGATATGTTCACCACAACCACCCCAATCTCACTAGCATCCACCCCAGTCTTGGCCATCAGCTCATCCACAGCTCCGCACACCACAATCTCCGCCTCCTCCCTCGCGCACGCGAACGAGGATTTTGGCGGGAAATCGTGGTGGCCGTACACAAAGGCGTCGCGGCCGGCCCCCGACCTCTCGATGACCTTGCTGGAGAAGGCGAGGCTTTCCGGGCTGAGCAGGCCCGACATCGTCTCCCTTATAGCATCCCTATTCGTTAAGAAGGCCCGGTCGTGTTTGTAGCATGCAAAGTCCACCAAGTATACCTTTCTGCGACGGAGGAAGTAGGCCCTTGCCGTCAACAAGGTGAAGATGGTGGCGGCGGTGGCGATGAAACTCATGTGGTTGTAGAGATCATGGGGATTGATGGAGAGATGGTGGATTGCGGTGGAGAGGAGTGCTGGAATGATGAGAAATAGTGCGTTGGAGATGAGGTGATGGTAGCAGTGTTTTATCAAGATTTTGAGGTTTTTCAGTGCCATGGTTTGATCTTGGTGTAGGTTTGGCAGTGAGAATGGGGAGAAAGGTGGTGGGATTAAATAGGCGACAGAACATGGATAAATAAAATTTTGGATTAATTATCGTAAATTCACGAAATTTCATTTTTTTTAGATATTTTCCACGACTTTTTAAATTTTCATAGTAATCCACTACTTGTAAATTTATTCTTAATATTTCTGCAGTCATAAAATCGTGCCATTTTTTTTTTTCAAGACCATGCAAAATTACAAATACCAGTAAAAAAGAATCCCCAACCATTAATTAATACTCCCCCGTCCCAATAAATGTGGCCACCTTTTCATTTTGATTTGTCCCACTAAAAATGGTCACTTTCTAAAATTAAGTGGGCTTAATTAAAATTAGGGCTCTCTAATTAAATCCTCTCTCTCTCACTTCTCATTCACCCACGGAAAGCAGACCGACGCCGCCCCCTTCTTCCCCGGCGGAGAGCACCGTCGTCAGCCACGACCACCGGCCACCCCTCGCCAGTTACCCTCTCAACTCCCTCTCTCGTCTATCACCTCTTCTCCCTCCAAAAACACAACACCCTCACTAAAACAGATCTCTTTCTCTTTCTCTCTCTCTTTGAAGACTCCGCCGCCCACCTCGTCAGCAGTGCGGGTTTGCTCTTTGCCGCCGCAGCCGATTTGGGGCTAGGGCTTTGCTGCCGCAACCGCCGCCGATTTTTTCTGTCGCATCTGGTTTGGGTGTCTGGTTTTGGAGAAGTAGTCGCAGGCGACGCTGTTAGGGGCGAAGGAGCAGAGGTCGTTGTGAATCTTGATACGTGTGTGTCGAGTGGGGTAGAAGGCAGCGACGACGACGGCGGTGTTGGGCTACTGTTGTTCTGAAATAGAAGGAAAATGAGGGGGCTGGATTTGGGGATCTAGGGTTTGTAGGTGGCGCCGCCGCTCATATGCGGGCGGCGGTTACTGGGAAGCAGATAGGAAATGAGAGGGGAAGAAGGAGCGAGGGCAGCAGTTGTGGCCCTGCTGCGGTCGTCGGAGCTTGAGAGGCGGCTGCTCTGTCGTCGTTCCGACTAGAGCAGGGGAGAGAAGATGAAGGTTAGAGAGGGAGGCTGCGGTCGTCGGAGATGAGAGAGGGACGCGGTGGCCGTGGCCCTGCTGCGGTCGTCAGAGCTTGAGAGGCAGCGGTAGATCGCCGGAAGAAGATGAAGCCAATTCTTTAATTTCATTAATTAAGACATTTAATAATAGTGGGGCCACACAATTAAAACATAACTATCAATTTCTTAATCTCCGTGCCCAAAAGAAAGTAGCCACATTTATTGGGATGGAGGGAGTAGATTAGAGTTCAATGCTGAAGAAATTTTGTCAACGTGGAAACAATATTAGAAGAAATTTGTATGTAGTGGATTACTATGCAAAACTAAAACGTCATGAAAAACGACATCCGAAAAAAATGAAACTTCGTGAATTTAAAGGCAAACCCTAAATTTTTTAAATACTACTCGCTTCATCCTCTCACATTTTAGTATCCATTTGAGAATTAATTGCACGATAAGTTTTAATATATTGAATGAGTGTATTGTGAGTGAGATAAGGGTCTTACCTTTATGAAAGTGTTAATTATTAAAGTGGAGTAAGAGTTTTACCTACTTTTACTAAAAATAAAAATGAATACAAAATTGTGAGACAGACTAAAATGGAAAAATAACTAAAATGTGGAACGGAGGGAGTAGTAAGTAACCCGTCAAAATTCGACGAAAATTCATTATTATATGATCAAATAGCGGTCATATATATAAAAAAGAAAAGAGAAAAATCTAAAACCCCTGAAAGCACAACGGAGTAGACTAAGGGCCGAGCCTCATTAAAATCTATATAGGAAAACCCACGTGTGGAAAACTTCAGATAGGAAAAATAGTGCTCGTCTAAAACAATCCAACATTAGGAGAAACCAAAAACAAATAGCAGATGACGACTTCGGGAGTTCCGGCCTAACCATCGTCCCCAAGCCGTCGTAGCTCTCCAAAAACGCAACAAGAAAACAAACACCTAGCCCAAGGAAAACGGCAAAGCGCCGACGGACTAAAGCAAAAAACCAAGAATAAAATCTCATAAAAGAACACCAAGAAAAAGAGCTCATAAAAGAGCTGGACATGGCTCATTACTGACCAAAGCTCTCCGGCCAAGACAACTCTACGCCTACAAGAGATGCGTGAGCAATCTCCAATCGCGAAGCTACCAAAGAGACCTGACCATCCCGGCCCCAGCTTCGAGCGCACCCGAAAATTGAAAAAGAACCAAAATGATGCTCCCAAAGAGACCCGACCATCCCGGCCCCAGCACTGTATGCAGATCATAGCTCTCCAGGAGGAACTCCTGGCCGAACCACATCAAGAAATCGCTCCAGACAGGTCGCACGGCACCACAACTCCAGAATATGTGATCAATAGTCTCTGCATACCTTGGACAAAGCGAGCACCAATTAGGCGAAGTGAAATTGTTCCTGAATTCATTATTATATAAAATAATGAAATTATCTAATGCAATTTTTGATTCATGAATTCCATTTTACTAAAATAAAGTATTGAATGAAATAGTTTTAAACTAAAAACTACAACATTTATTTGAAACTAGCATGTCCGCCCATGCAATGCAAGGTTAGCATTGAAATTAAATGACATGTTTGAATAGATATAAAAATTAAACATAAAAAAAATATAAGCAAATGCAAGATATATTTTAAAATAAAATAAAATAATGCACTCAATTACTCAATAAAACCGTAAATTTAAAGACGTAAATTTTCAACTTTGTATAAAGTGTGATCATAATTATACTTATTAAATAATCAAAAATTATTTGACAATGAAAATTAACATTGCACATTATTATTATTATTATTATTATTATTATTATTATTATTATTATTATTATTATTATTATTATTATTATTACACATCGTAATAAATTAATAAATAAATATTTTCATACACAAACATATATAAGAATTCATATTTGAAATTATATTTTTAATATATACTATAACTAATTATTTATTTAATGGCTCTTATTTGAACCCCTCCCTATAACTAATTATAGGGAGAGGTTCAAGTAAGAACCACTAAATAAAATAAGAATGGAGAATCATTTTCAGTCATTCGATCATCAAGATCTACGGTGGATGCATCATCTGGGTTCGAATCCTGAAGGGAGCAATTTTTTTTTATTTTTTTAATGCATTAATTTTAACAGCGAATGCATTAATTTTTACAGTGGATACATTAAATTTGGTTCTAACGTTCTCACAAATAATGTAGTTTTCTCTAGAACCACACCCTATATATATATATATATATATATATATATATATATATGGGGGCGGTTATTCAATAAACCACCCTTATTTTAAGAATTACGAACCAGCAAAAATGCATGAATTTTATGTATAACACGCATGAATAAACTGTATAAAGGCATGAATTGCGAAAAATAATTTTTTGCTACTTTTGGGATTCGAACTCAGGACCATGAATTTATCCAATAAGGTGATGAATCAACCGTAGATCTTGATGATCTAAGGGCTGAAAATGGTTCCTAATTTATATTTTAAGAAGCGTTCTTATTTTAGCCTTCCCCTATATAGGGGAGGGCTACCGTGAGAACACCTTTAAGAAATAAGAACTAGAAAAAATATATGAATTTTTATGTAGAATATATATGAATTCGCTATATAAGGACATGAATTGCGAAAAATAAATTTTTGTTATATTTGGAATTCGAACTCATAAAATATGACAAATATTTGTTTTCTGCCATGTACATAAATGAGAATGTATCATACAGAATATATGAAACATCAATTTATTTTACTTTGAATATAAAAAATTGTTCCAACTAAAAAAAAATTGTTTACCAGATTAGAAGCGGCGCACCTTATTAAATTGCGATTTTATTAAAGAAGGAAAAAAGAAAAAAGAAAAGAACCTAAAACCCTTGAAAGCACAAGAAAGCAGACTAAGGGCCGAGCCTCGTTAAAACCTCTATAAGAAAAACCCAAAGGGAAAAACCTTATAGAGGGAAAAAGAGTACTCGTCTAAAACAAAGCCAGCAAAGGGAAAAGAGCGGAAAAGGGACCGCTTCCAGAACTCCGGCCTAACCATCGTCCTGAAGCAGACCCGGCTCGTTTCCCTAACAAAAAACAACAAAAAAAAACTCCAAAAAGACTGAGACCCGAAAGACCAAACAGATCGGCCAGTACAAGAACAAAAGCAGCAGCAAAACAAAACGAAAGGCAGCTCCACCATCATCAACGAAGGAAACGACAGAAACAAATACCAAACCAAGGGTTTTGCCTGAAGACTCCTGTCGCTAGCAAAGGCATTGCCACGATGCAACCAACGGAACCCGACTCCATATGACATTCACATGCTACACCTAACAAAAGTAGAGCAACCAATCCTTATCTAAATTACATTCACATGCTACACTAAAGATTTGGTTCATACTTTCTTATAATATCACAAAATATATGACATTTACCTACCTTGTTGAAATTCATTTAGTCGATAATAAATTCTGAAAATTCAATTTACAAAATTTAAGATTAGCTAACTGGAATTTCAAGTAAAAACTAGTACGTCCATCCGCGATGCACAACGAAATCGAAATTTTAAATAAATAAATATAAATATTAAACAAAAACAAAATATATATAAATACAAAATATGATTTAAAAATAAAATATCAATTACTCAATAAAATCTCGAATTAAAAATGTAATTTTCAACTATGTATAAAGTGTAATGATAATTATAGTTATTAAATAATTTAAAATTATTTGATAATGAAAATTAATATACACATTATTATATAGTATTCCACATAATAAATAAATAAATATTTTTATACACGGACATAAATCAAAAAGTTGTAAAATTTTAACAAAGAGAAAGAAAATAACATATTTTAAAACTTTAATTTCATATTCATTTTGAATTAATTTTTGATGATTTTTATACCATATTAAAGATCTTGTTACGAACTTTAACTTAAAATGCATATTGAATATTTCTTCATAAATTAAATTTGACGATATTTAGAAAATAATTAAAATTATAAAATATAGGGAAAAAAAAGATGGGTAAAGAAAGAGAGAGAAAATGAAGGGAAAAAATGAAGGGAGAAAACTCATCTTTTATGTATATCTTTTATGTATATTATATAGATATATAGATTACTTGTGCAGGGAAGAATGCATGGTTTCGGAAGGGATATAACAGATTGGAATATTTACCAAAAGTATATCTTCTTTAAAATAGAAAAACTAAATTTATCTACTTGGCATTCTACAATTCAAGCATTTTAAAATTTCTCTATTCTCCTTAATTCTCACATTTTCACAAGTCACGTCTCTTATCCCACATTATTTTTAATCAAACTTCATTTTAATTATCCCACATTATTTTTAATCAAACTTCATTTTAATTAAAGCCCATATAAATATTTGTGTAGTATCTCATCCTTTATGTATTTGCAGCACCAATTTAATTTAATCAATTAACTTTTAGTTGGCCAAAAAAAATAGTTATATTTTTATCAAAAATTAATTTAATTTATCTAATATTACTTTAGACAATAATTAAATTTATAGAAAAATTGAGTCCATATATTAAAATAATGAATTAATAAATTACATTTTTCTTATGTTATTTATATTTTATTAATTTTATGATTCAACGTTTATCTTTACGATATTTTAACAAATGTAAAATCTATATAAAATCTGATTTATAAAAATAAAATGATGCAATTTGAATCTCGTATTGATTTTTATGACACTTTTTCAGTTCATAACCTAAACAAAACTATATATTTTATGCAATTTTATTAATAAATTTTTAATCCCAAATACTTTTTTAATAAAACTTCACAAATTAAAAATCTAAATTGAAAATTACAAATTAATTTTTCATTAGACTTCACAAATTGAAAATATAAATAGAATGATATAATTTAAATCTCACATCAATTTTTGTCATTCTATTAAGATATAGGGTTAATTGCATATAATATCACGAACTTTGCCCGAAATTCATTTTCCCCACGATCTTTAAAAATTTCATTTTTTATCAAATACTTTGACATTTGTTCAATTTTCCCACGATTTTTCCCCCTCAAATCAGAATCGACGTGGCGCTGATGTGGCTCGCCGGCACACGCAATTCCGGTAAATGAAACGTTGCGTTCAGTGTAAATATTAAAACCCTAGTTCCTAAATTTAAAATAGCGCCCACATAAAAAAATAAGTGTCCCTTTTCTTCCACTTTCCCTCTTCTTCTTCTTTCTCGTTTTGCCTGGCGAAGCACTGGCCAGCAATCGGCGTATTGCCCGGTGAAGCACCGGTCAACAATTAGTGCCACCAATGGGCGAAGCACCGGCGCCAGCAATCGACGCACTGGTTTGGAATACTGGAAATACGAAGATTAATTATGAGGTATATGAGCGAGCAATCGGCACCACTGGCTTGGAAGAATTCGACACAAAAACATCCACATTGGTCTGGAGAGGAACCCTTCGACAGAGGTGGTGGAAAGAAAAGCAATCGTTTTTTTCTAGCGCCGAAAGCAATCTTTAATTTCCTTTTGCCCGAAAAAAATGATAAATTAAAATAAATTAGGGCTTTTAATATTATTCCACGTCAGTGTTACGCGTAAAATTAAATCCACATCATTGCTATGTCATTTTTCCGATATCGTGAAAAAACTGAACAAATGTCAAAGTATTTGATAAAAAATAAATTTTTTAAAGATCATGGGGAAAATGAATTTCAGGCAAAGTTCGTGATATTATATGCAATTGGCCCTAAGATATAACATAGTATATTACTTTACGTAAAGAAAATAAATATTTGTAAGCGTATCCTATCAATGATAAGCGTATTTAAGATATTCTATCAAGCTTCATAGGTACTCAGAACTCAATTTTTGCTCCAAACAATATGATGCTTACAAGTTAGAAGTGGTTTGTCAAGCTCCAAACAAGATGATGTTCGTAACTTAATTCTGGCATTTGAAGCTCCAAATGAGATAATACTTAGGACTCGGCTCCAGTATTTCGAACTCCACATGAGCGATGCTTAGAACTCAGCTTCGGTCTATCAAATTATGAATGAGATGATGTTCACAAGTTAGTTATGGTATTTCAAGCTTCACACGAGATGATGATAATAAGTCGGTTATGGTCTTACGAGCTCCAGATGAGATGATGTTCACAAGTCAATTCTTATCTTTCAAGCTGCAGATGAGATGATACTCAAAAGTTATTTATATTCTTTCAAGCTCCATATGGTGATACTCATAAGTCAAATCTCATATAACAAGTTTCAAACAAAATGATGATTAGAAGTTCGGTGTTCAAAAGTTAAATGTAATATTTCGAGTTACAGACAAGATGATGCTCAAAAGTCTTATAAGGTTCGAATGAGATGATGTTCACATGTAAGATGAGGTCTTAGATTTTTATCTATCAATTTAAAAAAAATTATACACCTATAACATTAGTAAATTTTTTCTATTTACGATTTACAAAAAATACAATGTATCAATCCTACATCATATTTGATGTCAAATTTATCTAAATTTTTTTCTTTCTTATTTTCTTAAAATATCCCACCCGATATCAACTTTTTATGAAATTTCATCAGATAAGAACTTATATAAAAAGACAATATAGTTTAGTTCTCAACAAAAAATTAAAACATATGACTGACAAAAACTGATGAAATTATTATAGTTTAAACTATACCACCAATTTGGTAAAATAAAATTGATATGAGATTTTTTTTAGAGATGCGAGAAACCCTAGCCTCAAGCCTTCCTTAACCGCCGCCGCCGTCCATCCTTCCGGCAGATGGATTCCACAGTCGTCGGTCCGGATAAGGGGAGACTCAATCTCCCTTCGGTTTCAGCCAATTTTGAAGCACCTCGATCTCAATCTACTTACTCATCCCTCTCTCATTTTCAGCGATCTCTGATCATGGGGCCGAGATCTTCTGCCGGAGTAGTTGCAGGTCGGCCGCGCTCGCCCGCTGCTGCTAAGGCTTCGATCGGTTCTATCGTTCCTACTACTGTAGCCGACAACAACACCTCCAACAACCCTAACGTGCATGAAGATAGGGCTTCTTATGCGCTTGCCACAGGCAAGAAGAAATCGGATCTGGCAGCGCATAACTTCCATGATCTTAAGCCCACGAAAGAGGGTGATCAATTCTCCCTCAAAATACCGATGGATTTGTATCTTAAGGAAGTCAAGGAATTCGAATTTGCTTTGACAGGGCGCTTGTTGCTTCGGAAAGGTGATAAGCCTCGATCAACTATGGAAATTAAGCTGGAACTTCAGCAATTATGGAGTTTGACATCTTATTGGCAACTCATTCCGTTGGGAAAGGGTTATTTTACGCTCCGATTTACTTCGGCAGTGGACTTTTCGATTGCAAAGGAGAAGGTGGTTTGGGAGCTCTCTAAGGGGCATCTCCGACTCCGTAAATGGACCCGGAATTTTGATCCTTTTAAAGAGAACTCCCCTTTGGCGAATGTTTGGGTTCGCATTCACTATCTGCCAATTGAGTATTGGAATCCACAGGTGATCTCCGGGATTGGACGGTTTTTGGGTCATCCGTTGAAGATTGATGGAGCAACGGTGGGGCGCGACTTTGGGCAATTTGCACGCATACTAGTTGAAATGGATATGTCTCACAATCCCCCGTCTTCTCTTCTGATTGACCGCGGGGATATTTCTTTTTACGTTGAATTTGTCTTCGAAAATTTGCCGCTCTACTGTGATAGTTGCAAAATAACTGGTCATGCCCAGGATACTTGTTGGAAAAAAAGACGTGTAGAGCCGGCCGCTAAGCCGACTGATGCAGGCGTGCCTGAACTATCAGATCCGACGACATTGCCTGACAAAGAGTGGCAGGTTGTTGAGAGGGGAAAGAAGCATGTTGATTCCACGGATCGGGCCGCCGGGGCGCAACAGCGTTCTCCGGGGAACTCCTTTGCTCTTCTATCGACGGAAGTGCATGCAAGAATTACAGCAAGAGCAGCAACAACTCCAGGAGGTTTCGGCGGTTCAGGAGCTGCGGCCTCTTAGTCCTGATCCGTCTGCTGCGGCGACGGTTTCGGATGACAGGGGGGATGAGATTCAGCAAGCTGGGAGCGATGTGGAGGTGGACGAGGAGCTTCAGGTCGAGATGCCGGATGGAAGCGCGGCTGAGGTTGCTTTGGGGACTGACCTTACTTCCTCAAATTCGGCCATTAAGGCTTCAGTTCATGACAGAAGCAGCGGGAGTGAGGATGCAATTGCGGCAGCGGGAATTTCTCATCATGGCAGGGATTCGGCCACTACTATGACAGATGATTTTGCTAGTCGCCTAGGTAGGTTAGAGGAGCAAGTTAACCAGGGCATGCAAATGCTCACTGACAATGTGACGCCTAAGAGACGGGGCCGTCCTCCGAAGGGGATGGAACGTCCACGTGTTCCACAGAGTTCAGAAGATAATATAAAAAATCGCCTCAGGAACGCAGTGGAAATGGGCTATAAGCCGAGAGACTTTGTCATTGATCATGGCAGAAGTGCTAGTATGCAGGTTATGAATAATATTGCCAACGGTAGATGGGCAGATGAAATGGAGTTGCAAGAGCAGCACACAAATATGGATTTTCCTTTTTATTAGTTAGTTAGGTGCTTAGGGTGCTGAAGCCTTTCAGGCTTGGGAGTTCTTTTTTCGTTGTTTTTCCTTGATCTCTTTTTGAGTCTCAATCTCATAGTCTGCGTCTTTGTGCTTTCATGAGATCCTTTTTTCTTTTTCCTTTTATATAAAACCGCATTTTAATAATTTGGTAAAATAAAATTAATTAAAAAATAATTTACATAAAAAAATTCATATACTGTGATTATAAACGATGTGATTCTCCGTCGAATTTGACGGATTACACGCAAGTAATGTATTTATATGAATTACTATACATTTCTCGCAATTATAGATTGATTGGGTATTTCTTTCTTAGTTAATATACATTTACATATTTTAATGTGCTAATATATCAAAGTACCCACTTTCTTATAACAAAAATAAATTTTACCCACTCAAATTAAAACTTAAAATTTTACCCACTTTTTTGTTGAAATGACTAAATTACCCTTCTATATAAATGGGCAAACCCTAATTTCCTCTCATTATCTCATTTCTCTCTCTCTCTTCTCTCTCTCTCTACCCGCTCTCTCCTCTTTCTCTCTGTACACGACACGCCCACTCTCTTCTCTCTCAGCCCTAGAGGCGCCGCCCGTGGGCGAAATCGTGCCCCGGGAAGTGGCTGTCGCCGTTGTTACTCCGACGTTTTCAAGGCGGCGGCGTGGTTCGATCCACGACGAGGCGACGTCGACGCCTTCTACCAGAGTGAGTCGCGTCGGTTGGTGGTCAAGGAAGAGGTCGCGGAAGTCGAGGATCCGCAGGGAGAGGATGATGGCTGCCAATTTCGCGTCTCGCGCGGCGGCGGTTCGTCCGGAGCTGGAGCATCTGATTCTTCTGAGGAGGAGTCAATCGGCGCCGCTATACGGCCGGATTGCTCAGCTGGAGGGAAGAGATGCGAAATCGGCTTTGTTGAAAGGCGATTTGTTTCCCCGTCGCAGACGCCGCGTTCGAGTGATAAGGCGGGGAGAGATCTGTGATCCGGTGAGGGGAGTTTCAAAGGGAGGCAAGACAAGGAGAAATGTGTTAATCTGGATTAATATCATCTGTTGGTGCAATTGGCTTTCTTTTAGGTTTTCTGTATAAGCTTTGCTTTGATTGAATACTAAGTATATTGGATCACAAATTGAAGAAATTGATGAAAATCGCTCAATTTTGTGCAAAAATGTTCTTGAATTCACAACTGAATTATCGGCGTTGGTTGTAAATTCATAATTGAAATAGTGTTAATTAGTGTTGATTGTGAATTTAATTTAATTGGTTGTGAATTCACAACTTGAAAAAATGTTGGTTGTGAATTCAAGTTTTATCGGTTGTGAATTCACAACTTGAAATAGTGCGGGTTGTGAATTCGTGTGAATTCACAACCAACACTTGAATTCGAATTGAATTCACAACCAGTGAACAGTGGGGATTTGTAAAATTTTATATGTAAGGGTAAAATGGTAAATGTGGGTATATTTTTAAGTTTTTATATTAGTGGGTAAAATTTATTTTTACTATATGAAAGTGGCTATTTTCAAAATCCACTCTATTTTAATTGCGTCATTTAGGCAGATTGATTAATCAGTTATAGCTTCCAAATGTATAATGAAAATGCCAGGTAAATATATGTATACAGTTTATAATTGAGTTAATAATAAATAATTCAATTATAATATAATTTATTTTTAAAATGAAAAAATAAATTGAGCATAAAAGGAATGTTTCGAACAATCTAGATTTAAATACACGAGAATAAAACTTACATTAATACCAATAAATTAAAAATTAGAAGCTTGACCTATTTAAAAACCAATAATAATTTCGAACAAATTGATATATCATTAATAATGTTTTTTTTTATTTGAGAGTAATAATGTTTCTTCTTCCTTCATGAGCTTCATGTGTTATTTTTTGTATTGAGGCTGAAAAATCATCGGATGAACATGGTAAATTTCTAAACATCAATTTATTAATCTCATAAAACATTTTTTCTTAATATGTTAACAATATTAAATAAAAAAATTTAAAGATCGCATCACAGTGAATTCAAACTCAAAACTTTTGGTCTTAGACATTAACCACTCTACCGCTTGACCAACACACCATACAATCTCATATAACTTTTGAATGTTAAGTAGAGCTTTCAACAATTAAAAGTTTTATTTTTCAATATTAAGTAGAGCTTTCCTAGATTTTATGTCCCAACATGTATTTATTAAATTACAAATTATAAGTAAAATAAAAAGTAATATGTATTTTTTTTTTAAAAGAAAAACTAATATGCATTTACTTGCAATTGTCAGAACTTTGTTATGTAATGCGTAAAATCTTCTCCTTTTTGGCTTTCACTTTTACTAACTTCCAACATATTTTGAGAGTTAATTATTTAAGGGCAAAGGTGCATATTGGTCCCTGAACTCGACTCCCCTAGAGCGTTGAGCCCCTCATACTCGGTCAAGGCGCATTGACCACCCTGAACTCCCAAAAAAAGGTGCAATTAAACCCACGAGTTTAACGCCGTTAAATAATTTTTTTTTTTTATTTTCTGGTCATCTTCTTCGGCTGGATTCCTTCAATTTTCTGGCGAGAACCACTGGCTCGGACGGCCAAGAATGGAGCGCCGCCGCCGCCGCCGCTCGCCTCCCCCTCATCCCTCTCTCGCGTTTCCGACAACGGATCTGTCTTCCCTCTCTATTGCGCATCTCTGACAGCGGACGACCAAGGATGGAGCGCCGCCGCCGTTCGCCTCTCCCTCATCCCTTTCTCGTGTTTTCGGCAACGGATCTGTCCTTCCTTTCTCTCTCGCATCTCCGACAGCGCCGGACGGCCAAGGATGGAGCGTTGCCGCTGCCGCTCGCCTCCCCTTCATCCCTCTCTCGTGTTTTCAGCAACAGATCTGTTCTCTATTTCTCTCTCTCGCATCTCCGACAGCGGTCGACCAAGGATAGAGCGCTGTTGCCACCGCTCGCCTCCCCCTCATCCCTCTCTAGCGTTTCCGGCAGCAGACGGCCAAGGAGGAGCCGCCGCTGCAGATCTGCTCAGGTTACGCCTCGCATTTGGTTGGGGTGGGGCGCTCTTCGGAGAAGAAGTGGCGCCGTCAAGATTTCCCCTTTCGACAGATGAATGTCGCCGGAAAATTGAAGGAATCTAACCGGAGAAGATGACCAAATTTAAAAAAAAACGTTTAATGGCGTTAAACCGCCGTTAAACTCGTGGGTGTAGTTGCACCTTTTTCTCGAGAGTTCAGGGAGATCAACGCGCCTTGATCGAGTATGGGGGGCTCAACGCTCTAGGGGGGTCGAGTTCAGGGACCAATATGCACCTTTGCCCATTATTTAATAACTAATCATAACTATCTTTATTTTGTAAAGTTCAGTCTTCATAATTAATTTCGTCATCAAATCTACTTATTATTATTTTGATATTTTTATATTTAAACGACTGATTAATCAATTCAACCAAAAATAGTTATATATCATTATTATTTTTGAAAATTTCTGCAAACATTAATCTTTAACTAAAATAGATTATGATGAGGACAAAAGTGTGCATTCCTGAAAAAATACAGTTAAAACCAACGAATTAAGGCAAAACCGACTTAATCCAACCGTTAACAGCGCTGCAAGCTTGACAACGGCCCTAATCAGGCGGGATTCAAAGTTATCTTGAAGAAATCACACGTCCGATAAAGTAGGAAATTAGTTCGAAGACTTGGATATATTCGAAGAATATATTATAGTTTTATTTTGTTAGAAACAAAGTCTTATTCCTACTAGGATTCTTAATATTTTTAGCATATAAATACACGAAAAGTTTCATTGTAAAATACGCACGCTATACGGCACACATTACGCACACGCAAATTACTTACCAATATTAGGAAGCACGTTTGACATTTCAAGAAAAAACTACTCAGAAAAAGCATTGTGTAAAAAAAAGTTTCAAGAAAAAATGAATTAATAACTGCAATATATAAAATTATTTAATATGTGTAATCTTTAAATTAGCATAATTTTTTCATTTTAAATCTTTTTTATGCATCCTATATTGAATTAAAGGTATTTTCAGTTATCTCTTATTCAAGATGCATATTGCATGTTTATTTAGGCCAAAATTATATGAAAAAAAAAAACGTGTTTTGTGCATAAATAGAGAATAAAAAGAACAAAGTATTGTTTTAAAAGTTTTGGCTAAGTGACTCGTGAATATGGCTCGATTGGTGACTCACAACGGCTCGCTTACAAACTTGGTGTAGTTCAATGTGTACGTGTACGAGTGACGTGGCAAAGGGCGAACACGTGTGGCAGTAGTTGCGCCACGTGCCACGAACGTGGCAGCAGTTGTGGATGGGTGGCACACGCCCTAACCCAGAGTCAGGAGACGCATCCGTTCGGACCAACTGCTCACACATGTTCAAGGTTCAATCGCAGGCACCTGTTCAGTTCAGTCACTATGAACCACCTCGCACCCTTCACGAACAAGCACACTCTGGCAATAAATAGGAGGCCCTCTCATGGTCAGAATAACAAGTCCAACATATCATTTCGATCGTATTCGAATGTTCTATCATATTTTGCATTTAGTTTGAGTCATATAAGTGATATTCAGACCCGAATATCGAAGAGTTCGTCAGAACATTGACATGTGGTGCAACATATCGAGTTCAACCTAATCGTTCTATTTTGGAGACAAACCTAATCGTTTTATCTTGGAGATATATGTTGTGGACCGCAAGCTCCTGTAGCAGAGCATTTTTATATTGCAAATAAAAAGTCCAACTCTTGCCTCGACTCGTCAATAAAAATAATAGTTGTTATTTCCGTTTTATTATTATTAATTTTGTTATATTGTTTTCCAATTTTTCAACGCTTCATATTTATATATATTCCATATATATCACAGAAACAACCAAACATAAAACATGAAAAATATTAGTTTTCTCTCATATACATAAATGAGAATGCATCATATAGAATATATGAAACATTAATTTATTTTACATTTAAGATAAAAATGATTCCAACTTAAAAATTAAAAAATGATAAAAATATTTACCAGATTAGAAGGGCCCACCTAACAAAAGCAGAGCCAACAACCCTTACCTACATTACATTCACATGTTACACTAAATATTCGGTTCGTACATTCTTATTATATCAAAAACAATCCTTAACTACATTACATTACATTCACTTGTTACACTAAATATTTGGTTCATACTTTCTTATTATATCACAAAATATATGACATTTACCTAACTTGTCGAAAATTCATTCAGTCGGATAATAAATTCTGAAAATTCAATTTACAAAATTAAGATATGCAAAGAATTTAAACATTTATAATGATATTATTTGTGCCGGGAAGAATGCATGGTTTCAGTAATGAGTTAGGGGGCTATCTTATCTTATTCCATTCTTCACTTGTAATATATAAATACTCTTGATATAGTGGAAAACTCGGAAGAACTCCCGTGGATGTAGGTCTCAATGACCGAACCGCGTAAATATTGTGTCGTTTATTGCTTTCTAGCTAGGTGTTGATTTCATGCTTCATCAGGAGGGGAAATAAGAAATTGAAATATTTACAAAAAGTAATATTTATATAAATTTCCATACATTCCTCAGCACTTTGAAATTGTAGACTGATTGGGTGTTTCTTTCTAGGTTAATATACACTAGTATTTGCACCCCGTGCATGCACAAGAAATATTTTTATATTTTTATAAAATTGATATCATTCAATTATCATATTTATCAATATAATAAAAAAAATAATGTTAACTCAATACATTTGAGTTGAATATTGAAAAAAAATCAACATAATAAAAATTGATACTATAAAAAAAGAAAATAATAAGTTAAAAAAATAAAATAAAAATAAAAAATTTAAAAATAGATTTATTTAAAAAAGGATGAGAGAGGAGAGAGAATTTTTTAAAAAATAAATCTTTAAATAAATACTCCCTCCGTCTCATTACAAATGTCTCATTACTTTTGGATACGGAGATTAAGAAATGTATAGAAGATACGAGTGGGTGGAAATTATTTAAGGGGGATTTGCAAAAGTACCCAACTTTGCAAAAGTGTCTATAACTTTTAACCAAAATTTGAATCATCTACAACTTTTAACCATTTGTATTTTTTAATCTATATTTCACTGCACATCTTCACGCGTGTTGATTGGTGTCAGATACTTTCAATTATTGAAAGTTGAAACAATTGATTAAATTGTACTTTGAGTCTCCCCCTTTTGTCTTGTTATGTTTTATCATTGTTTGTGCCTAACATTTATATATTTCAATAATTTTTGTGCACATATCTAATATCACATGAAAATAATATTTACAGGTTAAAATGACACAAAAGATTCTTTATACCGTCGGAAAAATAGAAAATACCGTCGAAAAAACTTAAAATACCGTAGGAAAAAATGAGAATATCGTTGGTCGATATTCTCAAATATTCAGACGGTATAGTGATTATGACGACGGTATTTTTATTTTTTCAACGACGGTATTAAATTTATTTCCAATGGTATTCTAAGTAGGGTTAATTGCTCGTAAATTCACGAACTGTAGCGAAAATTCATTTTTAACACGTTCTTTCAAAATTTCAATTTAATACACCAACTTTAACCCGTTGTTCAATTTTAACAACGATCAAATCTCCGGCGTATTAGAAACACACGTGGCTATGACGTGGCTTCTAGTTTCGGAGTCCAGATCTGGTGCGCCTCTCGCTTCATACACGAGCCACAGAGCACCCAAATCCTCCGCTACTTCCGCTAGGCCGCCGCGCCGGATGAGGATTTTCAGGAAGGGCGCGCGGCGGAGGAGGATGAAGGAGAGAAGGGTTTGAAGAGGGACATTGGAGAAGAAGAATTTGAAGAAGAATTTCAGAGAGGGAGAGGAAGGGCCGCGGGGCTGTGGAGGAAGAAGGAGGTCTGCAAGCTTAGATCTGCGAATTGTGGAGGAAGAGGGAGGGTGACGGGCGGCGAAAATCGTGGAAGAGGAGGGAGTGTGGCGGGAGGAAAGGAGAGTGTGGCGGGGCGGCGGAATAAGAGGGAGGGCCACGGGCCTAGATCTGTAAATCATGGAGGAAGAAAGAGGGCGGCGAGAGGCGAAAATCATGGAGGAAGAGGGAGGGCTGCGGGGCGGCGGAGGAAGAGGGAGGGCCACGGGCCTAGATCTGTAAATTGTGGAGGAAGAAGAAGGGCCATGGGGCGGCGAAAAATGTGGAGGAAGAGGGAGTGTGGCGGAAGGAAGAGAGAGTGCAGCGGGGCGGCGGAGGAAGAGGGAGGGCCGGCTGGGCGGCGAAAAACGACGACGTTTTAAGCTTCTCTAAAACGCTGCATATTACTCATCGGCGAACAATTACAAAAGCGTGTTCCGGGAAACCACGTCAGTGCCATGTGTGTTTTTAAGTCGCCGGAGATTTAATGATTGTTAAAATTGAACAACGGATCAAAGTTGGTGTATTAAATTGAAATTTCGAAAGAACGTGTTAAAAATGGATTTTCACTAAAGTTCGTGAATTTACAAGCAAACCCTTCTAAGTATGTCCGGCGCCTGACATTTTCACTTTCATGCGATTATAAAGTTCTTCCAAGTACACTCATGTGAATATAAAGTTATTCCAAGTACATTCACGGGTGGGTAAATTAAACACAAAAGACCTCCATGCATGTTGAAAGGATGAATCAAATATGACACACTATAATATAAACAAGTTGTCTCAAAGCAGAAGAAAAAAAATCTCAAAAAAAATATATACGCTTATATTTGTTAAGTTATAATTCTTCTTCTTGGAAGCTTTCGGGTTCTCAGCTGCCATTTCATTGGAAAGCCGGGAGAAAAATAAATTCCGTCGCATATCTATCAACTAAAGGTAATTTTTATTTTTATTTTAAATACTGTCACATATTTCGTAAATACCATTAAGTAATTGTTTAATACCGTCACATATTTATCGTTCTAGTTTACATGTAATTTGTTGCTATTATTAGGTATTTTTTTAATGTGAAAAACATACCTTTGAGTAATAACTTAATATCGTTGTATAATATGTAAATACCGTCGTAGAAATTGTAAATACCATCGCTAACTGATTTAATACCTTCGCATATCTATCATGTTAGTGTCCATGCAATTTTGTCTGTAATTAATTATTTTTTCAATGATTTGTAAAAACATTCGCATAATAGTTAAATACCTTCGTAATTTTGATAAATACCGTCGAATACTTGATTAATACCATCGCCTAATAGTTTAATACCGTTGCTTATTTATCATTATAATGTACATAGAAATTGTTGCTATTATCAGGTGATTTTTGAATGTGGAAAACATACCTTCGATTAATAATTTAATACCATTGTCTAATATGTAAATACCTTCGTCGAAATGGTAAATACCATCGCTTACTCATTTAATACCGTCTGATGTCTATCATGATAATGTCCATGCAATTGTGTCTGTAATTAAGCGTTCTTTCAATGATTTGTAAATACCTTCGAATAGTAGTTAAATACCTTCGGAATTTCGATAAATACCGTCGCATAATTGTTAAATACCATCGTGTAATAGTTTAATATTTTCGCATATTGATGAATACAGATTTAATTGATGGGTTCTTCGTAAATAATTTTTAAATATTTTGGTTTAGAGCGATTAGGGGTGAGCAAAATCGGATCAAAACCGACGGACCGGACCGAATCGATCGGTTTTTTCGGTCCAGGTCGGTTTTGGTCCATGTATTGGTCCGGTCCGGTCCTATTTTCTTGGACCGAATATATTTCGGTTCGGTCCCGGTCCCGGGGAGGCCAAAACTGACGAAAATCGGACCGAACCAAATATATATATATATATATATATATATATATATATATATATATTTTAAATATATATTAATATTTTTATTAATATTATTAATATTGTAAAAATTTAGTGCCCCAAATTACCACAAGTAAAAACTGTGAATTCGTAAGAGTAATGTTGATAGGAATGTTATCAACAGAATGTTAATAACATTGAAACCAACATGCAGCGGAAATTAAAGAACACACAAGAATACTTTTTCACGGATTATATCACTATAATCCGCGAGTGCCTCAAGGCTAAAAACACTATGATCATCAACAATACAGAGTACAGATTTGAGATCTCTTGGAGATCTATCTTTACAGAATAGCTGCCTAAGATAAATCAACCTATCTACTCGCTGCACTAGAATGTTGAATCAACACAGAACCAAAACACCCTGCTACGCTCCAATGGCCTTGTACTTCAATTCTTGCCCTTGACATCCCGTCAATACAAAGTGAGACTTTACAGATTAGCTGCCTAAGCCCTCTTTGTCAAAGCAATCCTTGAAGAACCGGTATCACGTTTGCAGCAGGAATGTTGAAACAACACAGCCGAGTGACTCGGACAAAACAGTCTGCTACGCTCCGATGTCCTCGATCTTCAACCCTTACCCTTGACCTCCCGTCAATACAGAGTGAGCCTTTACAGATGGGCTGCCTAAGACTCCTCCGTCAAGGCAAGGTTTGAAGAACTGGTGTCATGTTTGCAGCAAGACAAAATGACGAGTTGGTTGTGAGCGAATGTTAGGTCGGTGAAAATGCACTCCCAAAACGTAAGGATGAATGAGGCTTCTTGCTGCTTTTATAGACCTTCATGTCGTGGTTAGTTACCTCCACTTCCCACTTCCAGAAGCTTCCAATAACCGCTGCAATCCACCTCCGAAAACTGTCAGTCGACCAGTCTGGAATGTTGGTTGAGAGATCATGGGTCCTGAAAAATAAGAACTAATAGCCCACCACTTTGGACCATGATAAACCACCTTTCCACTTATTAAAAATGTGGTCAACAAGCATAAAACCTTTATTCCACAACCAAAGAATAAGAAAACGTGAAAGGAAGGTAAAGATTAAATATATACAATTACCAATGGAGAGTCAAAGTATGGAGTCAAGGCAGACTCCGGAATGTTGGTTGAAACCCAGAAATGTTGACACCATGAATGTTATCAACATTCCACCCAACATTGAAAACACGAATGTTATCAACATTGGTCCCAACATTGTCGGAGTCAACATTGACTCTAACAGATACAATATAGAATTTTAAAACTTTTTTTTGAGACGTATAGAATTTAAGCTAAATATTGATTTATCGTTTAAGTTAAATATTGTATTCCTTAATTACGGTGTAAAGATAAATATATAAAATATTATTTAAGTTAATAATTTATTAAATTGCCTATAATAGAAAATGACTATAATATCCCAATTATGTAAGTACATATTATGTTAATCTATCACTAGAAAATGCCAGGTAAATATATGTATACAATTTAGAATTGAGTTCATAATAAATAATTTAATTATAATATAATTTATTTTCAAAAAAAAAAGTGAGCATAAAAGGCAAGTTTCTAATTAACATTTATGTCTCGAATTCTGTAAAATTATTAGTGTTATACTAAAATTAGTATAACAATCTATATTTTAATACATGAGAATACAACTTACATTAATACCAATAAATTAAAGGGTTAAGGTGCGAATACACCCCTGAAGTGGACACCCCTAGAGCGTTGACCCCCTTATTGTCGACCTTGGCACAAAAATCTTCCACATAGTCCAGAATAAGGGTCAATTTAAACCCATAAATTAAACGGTTGTTTGGCGATGTTTTCTTATTTATTTTTTTATTTTTATTTTTGAAGTCATCTTCTCCAACTTCTTCTCCGGCTGGATTCTTTCAATTTTCCGGCGACATTCATTTTTCCTCAGCCGGTCGTACCTCATCCTCACCACATCCGACGCCTTGGACGTCGGGAACGTGTCGAACTCCTCGTCCAGCTCGTCCCGGCCCACCACGTCCGCCCCCGAGAGGCTCACGTCCATGTGCGGCGGGTGCCTCGGCTTCCACTGGTAGTTCCAAACGCCAATGAAAAACAGGTAAAGGAAGAAAGTCGGGAAGACGAGCTCAGGGTAGAGCACGAGTATCACAACTAGTATGTGAATCGGACGTTGTGAAAGGATTTCTCCACTGACAAATCTAATCAAACCACTTGGCAATACCCACCACACCACTCATGAAACTCATCACCCTCACGAAGATGGCAATTCCTGCAGCCAGCATCCTCGAAAACTCAGGTATCTAAGAAACACTAATTTATCCACCCCTTTTGGAAACCTTCGAGCTTTGAAAGTGACGCCATCAAAGTTCAAGATCCTCAAATGGCCGAATTCTGTGAGGTCTATCTCTGATTTTTGCTCGTCAGTGGAAGTCCAGGATGCACGCCAGCTTCTGATTGAGGTCCCGCCGGAACACCACCGTCGACGGAGGGTACAACACGTCGAGGACGCCGAGGTTGTGCGGGGTCGTAACAGCGACCTTCCGGTGGAGGCTGAGCGAGACTAGAGCGGTTGTTCAATGAATGTCGCTGGAAAATTGAAGGAATCCAGCCAGAGAAGATGATTTCAAAATAAAAATAAATAAATTTAAGAAAACGGCGTCAAACAGCCGTTTAATTTATAGATTTAAGTTGACCCTTATTCTGGATTATGGGGGACGTTTTTTATCCAAGGTCGACAATGGAGAGGTCAACGCTCTAGGGATGTCCACTTCAGGGGTGTATCCGCACCTTAACCCTAAATTAAAAATTAAAAACTTGACCTGTTTAAAAATCAATGATAATTTTTAACAAATTGATATATGATTAATAAGGTTTCTTCTTCCTTCATGAGCTTCATGTGTTATTTTTTGTATTGAGGCTGAAAAATCATCCATGAACACGATGAATTTCTAAACATTAATTTATCAATCTCAATTTTTTTAATATATTAACAATATTACATAAAAAAATTTAAAAATTGCACTATGTTGAACTCAAACCCAAATTTTTTGATCTTATACACTGACCACTCGACTAACACACGCACACAATCTCGGGTAACTTTTGATTCAACAAAAGTTGTACTTCTTAATGTTTAGTAGTTCCTACATTTGTGTCTCCGTGCAATGCACGGGGCGTACTAAGAGCATCTCCAATGCATTGGTGCTTAGAGGGGTCTTAGATGGTGGTCCCCACCTAAGACACACCCATCTCCAATGCATTGAGTCTTAGAGTGTGTCTTAAATCCTCATTTCCACAAAATTCACATATTTACACTTTTATTTTTAAATTTCAAATTTCATTAAAATTAAAATTCAACATTACAATAAAAATAAAAATTACATAATTTAAATTTTAATTTAAAATTTTATTAAAATTAAATATTCAATATTGCATCAATTAAAATAAAATATAAAATTTTAAAATTAAAAATATTACAATAACTAACCATCTTGTGAAAAAAATTAAAATAATTAAAAACCAAAATAAGAAAACAAACAATAAAAATGGTTATTTAGAGCACTCCCAGCAGATCACCTAAATGCATCACTAACTCTAAATTTAGGCTAAAACAATTGAAAATGAGATAAAAAAATGCATCCAGCAGATCCCCTAAATTGGATGGGGTCCATAAAAAATTTTACACCTACCTAAATTCAATCTTAAATTTACACCCACCCTAAATTTATTTTAAGCTTATAATTAGTAGGGCCCACACATAGTTATTATTTTTATGTAGAAAATAGGAGATCTGGTGTATGCATTTATAAAATCGGGATCCTAAAATTAAATAGGGAAGCTTTAGGGAAGAATATAGGAGCATAATTTTGGGATTTCTGCTGGGAGTGCTCTTACTCAACCCACCCACCGCCCCACTATCTCTTTCTTCCCCAAATTTCCGAACATCTCAAGTTTAGTTTCTCTGCATATTTATTCCCCAAATTTTTTAGCATCTCAAATTTTCGAGCATCAAATTTAAGCAAATTACAATTTTTTTTTTAAATGGGGCGCATCCCAACCATTTGTCCTCTTCGCCCTGGGTCTCCGCCAAGCATCGGCTTCGACCCCCCCCCCCCCCCCCCCCCCCCCGGTTCTCCAACGTGGAGCAGCTGAGGAAGCACTGGGTCGACGCCTCCTTCGCAACGAGCGTTGGAGATGCTCTAATATATTCTAAAAAAAAAAGGTGCTAACACCGTGTGCAACATATAAAATGCTGCAACAAAGCATATCACAACAATAAAAAGACTGCACTGCCTTGAAAGTTACATGACGCCTATATGCACCAAATTTTTAGGCAGACACAATAACACATTGGCATCAAAGGTTTCGTATCATGGCTGAATAAACTAGATCTCGCCAAACAAATCACAATTGAAGAACAAGCTGCAGCTAGCAACCAAATACCACAAGAGTCACTAAATAATTCTAATGGGAAATGCAAACCTTCGAAGCTACAAGTTCAAAACTTGATCTCAATCAACTAAGCAAAAAGTAGATAAACCTCACAGGGTCAATGATAATATAACATAATCCGAATCTAGATTGAATTAACTTAAAAGGTTACATAAAGAAACATAGCATGTCTTGAATGATGAAAATGAAAACACGAAACCAGAATCCATTCCTCAATCGCCCTTTCTCCGGAAGGAGCAGCCCTCGGTGAGCCTGGCGCGGCCGCCAGTCGGTTGGCACAGCACCGTCTGGCAATTTCCGCACACAACAACTGTTTGGGAGTGGCTGAACACAGTGGTTCTGCACACACATACACATACACATATTCACACAGATCAACAATCACTCAAAATCTCACAAATAATTCAACAAACTTGATTCACAATTTCACAAATCCAATTATCCAGTTTACAAAATCCGATGCAACTTACATATTGAAGCAACCCTGGCACTTGACATCCTACAACAATTACAAAAAACCAATAAAAAACAATGACAGAAAAAACTAAAAACCATAAATCAAATTAGCGAAAACGAAACCGAAATTGAAGAGAGGTTACCATGAAGAAAGAGTTGGGAGATTGCACAAGGCGCTTAAGCTTGTGCTTCCTTTTCTCAAGCTCCGCCGGTGGGTTGAGCAAATCGTAGTCGTTCGAGAGAACCTATCAACAAGCAGCAATTTTATCAAATTAGTGAAAAATCAATCGTCATCAGCTAGAGAAATTCGCAAGAACCGCGACAAAAATACCATCTTTGCTGTTGAATCGGGGCGAGACGGGAGAGAGAGAGAGAGAGAGAGAGAGAGAGAGAGAGGAGGCAATGGCGTGTTGGCGTCGCGTTGAGCTAAATAAAGTAGGGTTTTAGGTGTATTTGGGCGTTTCTCCGTTGGGCCAAATACTACACATAAATTTATGCAAATATGGGATCCTATTGGGCCGATGCAGAAATTAATTTAGGTCGCTCAGTTTTTCAGTAATTCAATTTTGAAGTTTACGAAACGAATGTTTGTAGATGTAGTCTATATATATTAAAAGAAAAGTGATTGTGTATATAAATTTATTAGAATGGTATAATTGGAATTGGAAAAAGATTATATTATCCACAATTAAAAAATATGGACAAAAAGAAAAAGAAAAAAATGCTACATGAGCTAATGATGCAATTACTCTGAATATTTAAACTTGAATGAGCCCAAAACTATAATTCTCTTACGGTAGTAAATACAATATTGGTGATTAGTAAATTTACTATTCATTAACTACTAGTGAGCTTTTCCGTGCGATCGGACTGATATTGATGAGAAGTAAAGTCTGCATCATCCAATAATATTTAACATTCATATATAAATAAGAAAATTCATGGAAATAATTATTGAAAGGTGTTAAAAAGCAAGCCCGCGAAGCCCACGCCATAGTAGATTCCGTGAGGTTCTTGCCCGAGTTGGGCTCACGAGGTCTCCCGCTAGAGTTGAATTAAGGAAGCTCAAGTCAAAGACGATCCCATTGAGCCTCGCCTCGAGGGAGGGGGGCCCACGAATTTCTTGACCTGGTTAAGCCTGATAGGCCCATGCCAGAGTTGAGCTGGAGAGGTTTGGATCATAGATAGGCTCGCGAAGCTTCGCCCCCAAGTTGAATACACAAAGCCCCTAGCCGGAGTTGAATGCGCGAGGCTCGGTACCAGGGTTGAGCCCGTCTCACACAAGAGTTGAGTTCGTACAACCCCAAGCCAGAGTGGAACACGCGAGGCTAGGCGCTAAAGTTGAGCCCCACAATCGAACCCGAGAAGTCTGAGGTCGGAGTCGAGCCCGCCAAACCCCGTATCTAAGTTGAGTTTGTCGAGCCCAAGATTAGAGTTGAGTCCGCCAAGTGTTGGGCCAGAGTTGAGCTCACCAAACGCAATTTTAGAATCAAAGCCCATATTGTTTTCAACCCCTGACAAAAGCTACAGAATTAGTTATAACGGAGATAAAAGGACAGATTACGACGGGGAAGTTAGAGAGTACCTACGGAGTACGTGAAGAATAGATTTTACATTTATACCCTTTGTAACCCACTCATATAAATAGGAGAATCGTCGTCATTATAAAGGATCACGCTGAAAAATCAATACAAAAACTAAGTGTTCTCAATATTTTTTTCCTTATTTTGTCCTCTGCCTTTCCTTTTGTATTTATGACATTTTGATTTATGAAAATATGCACTCATATAGTCATATTGAGCAATGAAACTCAATTTTCGGCTACTCATATGAAAAACACAAATTATGACCATTTTTTACAATTTCGTTCCAAAATAACCTGACCTCGCAGATCCTACTCTACCCAGCTCAACTCGTACACGTTATTTTCCCTCCGTCTCTCTCCCCCCTTTCTCTTGACACAAATGGGTATGATTGTGCCAAGTGTACCTAATGAATGACACAATTGACATGAATTTATCCATTTGTACCATCATTCAATCTTCAGTCACATTTGGCACAAAAGAGCATAATTGTGCGAAGTATAACTAATGAATGACACAATTGGCACGAATTTACGCATTCGTACCAACTGTACCAACATAACCTGCACCACCCCAACCCGAACCTGAAGCCCAACCCGCGCGCAAATCCGAACCCGGTCTGCCCTAATTAAGGGGAAAACAATCCTAAAACGTGGAAAATGACCAAAATTTGTGTTTTAGATGGGAAGCCAAATATTGAGTTTCATTGCTCGATATGACTATATCAAAAGTTGACTCTTGATTTATTATATTATGCACTTCTATTTATTTTATGTATAAAAATTATTAATATAACAAAATAACATTCTTCCTATCAAATTATATAGGAGTATTATAGTTTATTTTATGAAGGAAAGTTAATGAAATTAAAAGTCAAATATAGATGATTATGCAAAAGTTACAACATAAAGTCTTAAAAATTCAAATGAGAATAAATTGTTCTAAGAAGTGAAAAAAATTACTATATCAGTCCACGAAATGTTGTTATAATTTGTCATTTTGATATGTCCATAAAAAGTTGTCATAATCTATTTTTAATAAATTTGTGGGTTCCTTTCTCCACTCACTAACGTGTGGGCCTTATTTTCTATTCATTAACTTAACTACTCCACTAGTGGGCCTCTTACAATTTTTTTTCACTTTTCTTCATTTGTGGGCATCTTTCTCCACTAATTAAATAAACAACACAAATTTTCTTAAAACTTGTGCCACCCTTTCTTAGGTCAACATTTCATGGATAGAGGGAGAATAAAATAAATCACGAATTTATATTCATTTTGTAATTTCGATCTCACCTTTAAATCTTTTTTTTTTTTAATATATATCAAATATGAATTAACGAGATTTTTTAATACATAGAATAATATTTTTGAAAAGTAGACATAAAATTAATGTAATCCAATAATCTGCAGCAGCAAGTCGAGTCCTTTTTGATCATTTAAAGAAGGGCAAATTCCAAGTCTCCGTACATAACAAAATGGAATGAAAAAGAAAGCAGAGAAAAGGTAGTTGCAGAAGATGATTAATTATTTATGAGCAGAGCGTCTTGTAATAGTTCCAAGACAGTTATCCTTAGGCCTCGTATGCGGTAGGTACATCAACGGACTACCAGGATTATGGCGTTTCAGCCTGCAAACCACAACATATATAAATCTCAAACTCAAATCATTTCTCCAATCCAATCAAATCATGAAAACCTTATAACTCACTTGTAATTCAAGAGAAAATGGTGCAGAAAGATGGAGATTTCAATCTTGGCAAGATCATTCCCCGGGCACAATCTGCTTCCTCCACCAAAAGGAAGGAAATTCCCTGCCTTGGGTGTGAATCCCTACGAGACGCGTTTAAGGATGAAGTCAGTTTATCATTATATATTGGAGAGTCGAGGAGGAGGAATGAGGGCTCACATCCCATCTGCTAGGATCAAACTTCTTCGGATCAGGGTACGTCTCAGGGTCGAAATGAACACCTCTGAACCAGACCAACACTTTCCATCCCTTGGGAATTGTGTAGCCTGAAAGAGGAAAGAAACAACATACATGTTGGACTATTCGTTTCAATTGTTTGCTGCATCAAACAAGTTGCTAAGCATACCACAGACGTGGACATCTTTCTTCGCCTCTCTGAACATAGTGAGTGAGAATGTCACCAAACGAAGTGTTTCATCGATTACCTGTACAAGAAATTTGATGAGATGTTGGATGGAGTGTTCTTCATGCATTTTGTTTTTTGGAAGACATACCTTATCAAGATAGTCCATTTCACGTATTTCTTTGAGCGTTAGGCCTTTTTGACCAGGTGGCCTTTTCTTCACAATCTGTTCTTGCTCTGCCTGATTGAGTAAATTAACCGTACGTGTCACAAAATATTGATCAGAGTTTGGGATAATGATGATACAAATAGTAGTATATATACCTTAGCTCGTTGGAGGACATCGGGATGGTTCTGCAGGAAGAGGGTCGCCCACATAGTGATGTGTCCAGACGATTGATGGCCCGCATTGAGATACATAACTAAAACATCAATGATCTCCTCGTCTTTCAAGCTTCGACCCTTGTCATCTTGAGCATTCATCAGCGCATCCATCATGTCTTTCTTCGACCCTACAGGGTTCTTCGTCCTCCATTCCCTTCGTGCAGTTACTATAGATTGGAGAACAGCCACCAGCCATTTACGCGCCTGCAATGACCACCAATCAAGCAGAATGTTATAAAAGAGTTGGAAAGAATGAAACAACATGAGATTTGAAAGTGGTGTTACTTTGAGAGCAGAATGGTAAGCAAATCCGGGTATGTTGATTGCCATTGCTCGAACGCCATAGTTGAGCATGGTGTACTCCCTCTCCATTACCTCCATGACCTGCTCACTCTCTGAGCTCAGGAATATATACATGATTATTCTAAATGTGAGCTTTCTGAGCTCAGTCAAGAACTCCATCTTTCCCATGCCTGCCCATCTTTCTAAAGCGACTATGACATTGTCTTCGATGTATTTCATGTACAAGGACAACACTTCGTGTCCATTCACGGGGGCTGCTGTTAACTTGCGCAGCCACCTGTGCTCTTCATCAGAAATCGCTACAAACGAGTTCTTCCCAATAAGGTTCATCGTTGAAGATGGCCATCCCGGCTTGAAGGCCTCATCGTCAGTTAGAACTTTCCGGCATGCTTATGCCGTGGTAACAATTATACTAGGATTACCAAACATGTGAACTTTATACATTCCACCATGCCCATATCTGCAAAACCCACACACACTTTGTCAATATGCATCCATCCAAGAGGCACAATTCATGATTCATTTAATTAGCATAGTTTATGATCCTTTCAATGAAGATTTGCCACTGTTTAGATGGCATAAAAAGCTTTTACAAAGTCACAATCAATTAGTTAATATTTCACTTCTAATTTTCTTGTTTCACTCATGAATAGGCAACCATCACTTTCATGATTAAGTTTGGGTCTTCCTCCTAAATGCTCAATAATCATGGAAGTTGGGACTAGCATCACTGTCCAAATATCTTGACATGTTGGAGCATTTTTAGGATCTTGAAAGCCACTAATTGACAAGAAAACCAAACTTAATAACCACCAACAGAAAATCTTCAAGGAAATTACAAAATAAGATATATGGCCTAGCTAGTGTTATACTCTATAGATGAAAGATAATACAGGAGATGATGTTGAAATATCACATCAATCACAAGGCTGAAAGAGACTAATTTTCACTCTAAAGATTCCAATAAACAAAAACAAAACAGCATAAATCATGTCCTATGTGGTGTGGGAGAGTACTTTTTTTTTTTTTTGCATTAATATAATCGAACCATACAGTAGTAATAAAGAGGCCTGCAATCCTTTAAGGTTAATTATATTAGATTTTACCACTATACCAAGACAAAAGGAGCCGGCAAAAAGGTAAAATAAAAACCCTTTGTTCTCTTTTCCCTTTTTGATCTTTATTCTAACTATTGGGATACTACTGTCATTGTTACACTTTTGCAAGTTTGATAATAATCATACTGATAAATGCAACAACACTTAAACATGGGCAACTCATTAGAATCCAACAAAATGAATAGAGAGGGAGAGAGAGAGACCTGTCAACAAAAGAGGAGATGAAAGATTCAGGTCTGCTGCACATGAAAGCTCTAAGGAAGGACCATATATTGGCAATGAAAGGCCAACCAAGATCACCTGGTGGCAGTTCATACCTTCTCTCTCCTAAATTCCTCTCATAACACCACCCATTCAGCCTCCTCATAACACATATTGCCAACATGGGCATACTGATATATTTAAAAAAAAAAAAAAAAAAAAGTGCTCGCCCGTGTGCAACATATAAAATGCAGCGACAAAGCATATCACAACAATAAAAAGACTGCACTGCCTTAAAAGTTACATGACGCCTATATGCACCAAATTTTTAGGCAGACACAATAACACATTGGCATCAAATGTTTCGTATCATGGCTGAATAAACTAGATCTCGCCAAACAAATCACAATTGAAGAACAAGCTGCAGCTAGCAACCAAATGCCACAAGAGTCACTAAATAATTCTAATGGGAAATGCAAACCTTCGAAGCTACAAGTTCAAAACTTGATCTCAATCAACTAAGCAAAAAGTAGATAAACCTCACAGGGTCAATGATAATATAACATAATCCGAATCTAGATTGAATTAACTTAAAAGGTTACATAAAGAAACATAGCATGTCTTGAATGATGAAAATGAAAACACGAAACCAGAATCCATTCCTCAATCGCCCTTTCTCCGGAAGGAGCAGCCCTCGGTGAGCCTGGCGCGGCCGCCAGTCGGTTGGCACAGCACCGTCTGGCAATTTCCGCACACAACAACTGTTTGGGAGTGGCTGAACACAGTGGTTCTGCACACACATACACATACACATATTCACACAGATCAACAATCACTCAAAATCTCACAAATAATTCAACAAACTTGATTCACAATTTCACAAATCCAATTATCCAGTTTACAAAATCCGATGCAACTTACATATTGAAACAACCCTGGCACTTGACATCCTACAACAATTACAAAAAACCAATAAAAAACAATGACAGAAAAAACTAAAAACCATATCAAATTAGCGAAAACGAAACCGAAATTGAAGAGAGGTTACCATGAAGAAAGAGTTGGGAGATTGCACAAGGCGCTTAAGCTTGTGCTTCCTTTTCTCAAGCTCCGCCGGTGGGTTGAGCAAATCGTAGTCGTTCGAGAGAACCTATCAACAAGCAGCAATTTTATCAAATTAGCGAAAAATCAATCGTCATCAGCTAGAGAAATTCGCAAAAACCGCGACAAAAATACCATCTTTGCTGTAGAATCGGGGCGAGACGGGAGAGAGAAAGAGAGAGAGAGAAGAGGCAATGGCGTGGCGTTCAGCTAAATTAAGTAGGGTTTTAGGTGTATTTGGGTGTTTCTCTGTTGGGCCAAATACTACAGATAAATCTATGCAAATATGGGGATCCTATTGGGCCGATACAAATCTATGCAAATATGGGGTTCCTATTGGGCCGATGCAGAAATCAATTTAGGTCGCTCGGTTTTTCAGTAGGGTAATTATATTCACAATCCCCATTTTTCTCATATAAAATAATAATAATAATAATAAATTATTATAAATTTACTATTTCATCCTACAATTTATAGCCTCTAAATTAAATTCTTATTTTTGTATAACCCCCAACCTCAGCATCTCACGATAGAAATCCTATTTTATGCAACTATTTTATGAATCTCTGGACTCTAAATTAAATCCCTATCTTGATTCCAACCTAGTATCTTATAGAATCGTGAAGCTTATTGCTTAAAAATTATACTAAAGTTTAATGGTATATTCGAAATCCTATTTTATGCAACTACATATTTTTAGAATCAGTTTTCAATGTGCAATCATATCAAATCCATTTGTTTCCCATCAAACATATAGTTTGGGAAAGAGTAGGCAAAGCAGATGCGAAACAAGAGCTATTCTATTTTGAACACATGATTGGAACACAGAACAAAACCAATCACTCAGAAATGCTTGCACGTGTTTGAATTTAGCATCAGTGACGAGGGAATTGGTAATCTTTGTCGGCTACTGTGATATAGATGAAAAATGGGGGGGTAAAATTAAAGGAGTTTATAGCTCTTGCGTTTTTCATTTATCTCCTCACAAATGCTCTAGTCTCACTGAACACGGTATTAACATCGATGTTTTCTTTGCTTGCATGGGCTCTGTTATCTGGTGATTGTCTTACTGATAAATCTTAACTTGCTCCAGCAATTGGAGATGTATTCGCCTCAGATTGAGTTGCGTGTGATATGGGGCTTATATAAAATAGAGATTTAATTGGAGGTTATGATTGTAGGGTAAAATAGTAAATTATAATTCTTTATTAATGTTATTTTATATGAAGGGCTATAGTGAATAAAATGGGGGCTGGGAATATTTTTTTTTTTTAAAATTTGTTACAACCAAAGAAAGGAAAAAAACCCACTCACACTCTAGCTCCTAGGGTGACTCGAACCCCCGACCTATTGGTTGGAGGGAAAGCGTCTTACCAACAGACTGCGCTTCATCGTCATGGGGGCTGGGAATATAATTACCCTAAATACAATTGGTGGTTGGTAAATTCACTATTCATTAACTACTAGTGAGCTCTCCCGTGTGAACGGACTGATATTGTTGAGGAGTAAAATCTGCATCATCCAATAATATTTAACATTCATATATAAATAAGAAAATTCATGGAAATAATTATTGAAAGGTGTTAAAAAGCAAGCCCGCGAAGCCCACGCCATAGTAGATTCGGTGAGGTTCTTGCCCGAGTTGGGCTCATGAGGTCTCCTGCCAGAATTGAGCTTGGAAGGTGCAGGTTAGAGTTGAATTTAGAGAGCTCAAGTCAAAGACGATCCCATGGAGCCTCGCCTCAAGGGCGGGGGGGCCACGAATCTCTTGACCTAGTTGAGCCTGTTAGGCCCATGCCAGAGTTGAGCTGGAGAGGTTCGGATCACAGATGGGCCCGCGAAGCTTTGCCCCAAAGTTGAATACACAAATCCCCTAGTCGGAGTTGAATGCGCGAGGCCCGGTACCAGGGTTGAGCCCGTCTCACGCAAGAGTTGAGTTCATACAGCCCCAAGCTAGAGTGAACACGCGAGGCTAGGCGCAAGAGTTGAGCCCCAAAATCGAATCCGAGAAGTCTGAGGTCAAAGTCGAGCCCGCCAAACCCCGTATCTGAGTTGAGTTCGTCGAGCCCAAGGCTAGAATTGAGTCCACCAAGTGTTGGGCCAGAGTTGAGCTCGCTGAATTCAAAGCCAGAGTTGAGCTCACCAAACGCCATTTTAGAATCAAAGCTCGGATTGTTTTCAACCCCTGACAAAAGCTGCAAAATTAGTTATCAATGGGATAAAAAGACAAATTACAACGGGAAAGTTAGAGAGTACCTACGGAGTACGTGAAGAATAGATTTTACATTTATACCCTTTGTAACCTACTCATATAAATAGGAGAATCGTCATCATTGTAAAGGATCACGTTGAAAAATCAATACAACAACTAAGTGTTCTCAATACTTTTCCTTATTTTGTCCTTTGCTTTTTCTTTTATATTTATGACATTTTAATTTATGAGAATATGCATTCATATAGTCATATTGAGCAATGAAACTCAATTTTTGGCCACCCATCTGAAAAACACAAATTATGACCTTTTTTACAATTTCATTCCAAAATAACCTGACCTCGCGGATCCTACACTACCTAGCTCAACCCATACACATTATTCTCCCTCTGTCTCTCTCCCACTTTCTCTTGACACAAATGGGCATAATTGTGTCAAGTGTACCTAATGAATGACGCAATTGGCACGAATTTACCCATTTGTACCATCATTCAATCTTCAGTCACATTTGGCACAAAAGAGCATAATTGTGGTGTACCTAATGAATGACACAATTGGCACGAATTTACGCATTTATACCAACTGTACCATCATAACCTGCGCCGTCCTAACCCGAACCTGAAGCCCAATCCACACGCAAACCTGAACCCGGTCTGCCTAATTAATGGGAAAACAGTCCTAAACGTAAAAAATGACCAAAATTTATGCTTTAGATGAAGTGCTCACCCGTGTGCAACATATAAAATACAGCGACAAAGCATATCACAAAAATAAAAAGACTGCACTGCCTTAAAAGTTACATGACGCCTATATGCACCAAATTTTTAGGCAGACACAATAACACATTGGCATCAAATGTTTCGTATCATGGCTGAATAAACTAGATCTCGCCAAACAAATCACAATTGAAGAACAAGCTGCAGCTAGCAACCAAATGCCACAAGAGTCACTAAATAATTCTAATGGGAAATGCAAACCTTCGAAGCTACAAGTTCAAAACTTGATCTCAATCAACTAAGCAAAAAGTAGATAAACCTCACAGGGTCAATGATAATATAACATAATCTGAATCTAGATTGAATTAACTTAAAAGGTTACATAAAGAAACATAGCAGAATTAACTTAAAAGGTTACATAAAGAAACATAGCATGTCTTGAATGATGAAAATGAAAACACGAAACCAGAATCCATTCCATTCTATCAAGAATATGTTCCTCAATCGCCCTTTCTCCGGAAGGAGCAGCCCTCGGTGAGCCTGGCACGGCCGCCAGTCGGTTGGCACAGCACCGTCTGGCAATTTCCGCACACAACAACTGTTTGGGAGTGGCTGAACACAGTGGTTCTGCACACACATACACATATTCACACAGATCAACAATCACTCAAAATCTCACAAATAATTCAACAAACTTGATTCACAATTTCACAAATCCAATTATCCAGTTTACAAAATCCGATGCAACTTACATATTGAAGCAACCCTGGCACTTGACATCCTACAACAATTACAAAAAATCAATAAAAAACAATGACAGAAAAAACTAAAAACCATAAATCAAATTAGCGAAAACGAAACCGAAATTGAAGAGAGGTTACCATGAAGAAAGAGTTGGGAGATTGCACAAGGCGCTTAAGCTTGTGCTTCCTTTTCTCAAGCTCGGCCGGTGGGTTGAGCAAATCGTAGTCGTTCGAGAGAACCTATCAACAAGCAGCAATTTTATCAAATTAACGAAAAATCAATCGTCATCAGCTAGAGAAATTCGCAAGAACCGCGACAAAAATACCATCTTTGCTGTAGAATCGGGGCGAGACGGGAGAGAGAAAGAGAGAGAGAGAGGAGGCAATGGCGTGGCGTTCAGCTAAATTAAGTAGGGTTTTAGGTGTACTTGGGCGTTTCTCTGTTGGGCCAAATACTAAAGATAAATGTATGCAAATATGGGGATCCTATTGGGCCGATGCAAATCTATGCAAATACGGGGTTCCTATTGGGCCGATGCAGAAATCAATTTAGGTCGCTCGGTTTTTTAGTAGGGTAATTATATTCACAACCCCCATTTTTCTCATATAAAATAATAATAATAAATTATTATAAATTTATTATTTTATCCTACAATTTATAGCCTCTAAATTAAATTCTTATTTTTGTATAACCCCCAACCTCAGCATCTCACGATAAAAATCCTATTTTATGCAACTATTTCATGAGTCTCTGGACTCTAAATTAAATCCCTATCTTGATTCCCCACCTAGTATCTTATAGAATCGTGAAGCTTATTGCTTAAAAATTATACTAAAGTTTAATGGCATATTTGAAATCCTATTTTATGCAACTACATATTTTTAGAAGGGATATTTGCCGTAAAATACACGAACTTTCAACGAATTCTGATTTTTCCCATGACCTTTAAAATTTGAAAAAAAATACATAACCTTTCGATTTTTTCTGTTTTTTTCCCCCGAGTATAAAACACCCCAAATCGAAGCTGAGTTGGACGTCTGAATTCCAGCGTGGCAAGATCGCTGGTAAACTAATACAACGTCGTTTTATGAGAATCAAGTCAAATAAATAATTAGGGCTAGTGAAAGGCAGCAACTCATTCTTAAATCCTGCACTTCCAAGTGAAATCCTGCTCTTCGTCGCTCTCAGTTGCTGATTTTGATTCCAGATTTCTTGAGCAGCTCGCTTATTTCTTTATTTCTTTTCTCTCCGCGTAGAATAAAGAGAGAATCTTGGTTTTTTTTTTCTTTTTTTCTTTACATTCTTTGTTAGTAAAACAGTTGAGCGTCGACATTTGGGCTAGCTTCAGCTCCTCTGATTTCTTGTGCAGCTCGCTTTCTTTTATTTTTGATTTTTGGATTGCCTTTGCAAGTGTGTGTGTTAATATGCGCAAACAAAGAAGAATCGCCCCAAGAAGAATCAGCAACTCAAGGAATATTCGCAGTAAAAAAGGAAAAATCACAACAGTTGATTTTTTTTTCTTTTGATACCTTAAGCTTGAGAGAGTAGAAGTTCAATCGCAGCAGTTGACTTGTGTTTATTTTGATTCCAAATTTGGGAGTTAATCGTGAGGATAGGCATTAGCTTTAAGTTATTTTTCTTTTTTTTCAAAATCATTAGGAATTAAAATTGGCTTTAATTTAATTTATTCTGCCACCTCACTAAATAGAAAATAAGGTTATTTTCCACATTGGCATTATTATTCCACCTCATCTTTAATTTCACCGGAAAAAGTTACCGTGGGAAAAATCAGAAAAAATGGAAAGGTATTGTATTTTTTTTCAAATTTTAAAGGTCATGGGAAAAACTAGAATTTGTTGAAAGTTCGTGTATTTTACGGCAAGTATCCCTTTTTAGAATCAGTTTTCAATGTGCAATCATATCAAATCCATTTTTTCCCATCAAACATATAGTTTGGGAAAGAGTAGGCAAAGCAGATGCGAAACAAGAGCTATTCTATTTTTAACACATGATTGGAATACAGAACAAAACCAATAACTCAGAAATGCTTGCACGTGTTTGAATATAGCATCAGTGACGAGGGAATTGGTAATCTTTGTCGGCTACTGTGATATAGATGAAAAATGGGGGGGGGGGGGGGGTAACAATTAAAGGAGTTTATAGCTCTTGCGTTTTTCATTTATCTCCTCACAGATGCTCCAATCTCACTAAACACGGTATTAACATCGATGTTTTCTTTGCTAGCATGGGCTCTGTTATCTGGTGATTGTCTTACTGATAAATCTTAACTTGCTGCAGTAATTGGAGATGTATTCGCCTCAGATTGAGTTGCGTGTGATATGGGGCTTATATAAAATATAGATTTAATTGGAGGTTATGATTGTAGGGTAAAATAGTAAATTATAATTCTTTATTAATGTTATTTTATATGAATGGCTATAGTGAATAAAATGGGGGCTGGGAATATAATTACCCTAAATACAATATTGGTGGTTGGTAAATTCACTATTCATTAACTACAAGTGAGCTCTCCCGTGTGAACGGACTGATATTGTTGAGGAGTAAAATCTGCATCATCCAATAATATTTAACATTCATATATAAATAAGAAAATTCATGGAAATAATTATTGAAAGGTCTTAAAAAGCAAACCCGCGAAGCCCACGACATAGTAGATTCTGTGAGGTTCTTGCCCGAGTTGGGCTCATGAGGTCTCCTGCCAGAGTTGAGCTTGGAGGGTGCAGGTTAGAGTTGAATTTAGGGAGCTCAAGTCAAAGACGATCCCATGGAGCCTCGCCTCAAGGGGGGGGGGAGGCACGAATCTCTTGACCTAGTTGAGCCTGTTAGGCCCATGCCAGAGTTGAGCTGGAGAGGTTCGGATCACAAATGGGCCCGCGAAGCTTTGCCCCCAAGTTGAATACACAAATCCCCTAGTCGGAGTTGAATGCACGAGGCCCGGTACCAGGGTTGAGCCCGTCTCACGCAAGAGTTGAGTTCGTACAGCCCCAAGCTAGAGTGGAACACGCGAGGCTAGGCGCAAGAGTTGAGCCCCAAAATCGAACCCGAGAAGTCTGAGGTCAAAGTCGAGCCCGCCAAACCCCGTATCTAAGTTGAGTTCATCGAGCCCAAGGCTAGAATTGAGTCCACCAAGTGTTGGGCCAGAGTTGAGCTCGCCAAATTCAAAGCCAGAGTTGAGCTCACCAAATGCCATTTTAGAATCAAAGCTCGGATTGTTTTCAACCCCTGACAAAAGCTGCAAAATTAGTTTTCAATGGGATAAAAAGACAAATTACAACAGGAAAGTTAGAGAGTACCTGCGGAGTACGTGAAGAATAGATTTTACATTTATACCCTTTGTAACGTACTCATATAAATAGGAGAATCGTCATCATTGTAAAAGGATCACGTTGAAAAATCAATACAACAACTAAGTGTTCTCAATACTTTTCCTTATTTTGTCCTTTGCTTTTTCTTTTATATTTATGACATATTAATTTATGAGAATATGCATTCATATAGTCATATTGAGCAATGAAACTCAATTTTCGGCCACCCATCTGAAAAACACAAATTATGACCATTTTTTTACAATTTCATTCCAAAATAACCTGACCTCGCAGATCCTACACTACCTAGCTCAACCCATACACATTATTCTCCCTCTGTCTCTCTCCCCCTTTCTCTTGACACAAATGGACATAATTGTGTCAAGTGTACCTAATGAATGACGCAATTGGCACGAATTTATCCATTTGTACCATCATTCAATCTTCAGTCACATTTGGCACAAAAGAGCATAATTGTGCCAAGTGTACCTAATGAATGACACAATTGGCACGAATTTACGCATTTATACCAACTGTACCATCATAACCTGCGCCGTCCCAACCCGAACTTGACGCCCAACCCGCGCGCAAACCCGAACCCGGTCTGCCCTAATTAAGGGGAAAACAATCATAAAACGTGAAAAATGACCAAAATTTGTATTTTAGATAGGAAGCCAAATATTGAGTTTCATTGCTCAATATGACTATATCAAAAGTTGACTCTTGATTTATTATATTATGCACTTCTATTTATTTCATGTGTAAAAATTATTAATAGAACAAAATAACATTCTTGCTATCAAATTATATAGGAGTATTATAGTTTATTTTATGAAGGAAAGTTAATGAAACTAAAAGTCAAATATAGAAGATTATGCAAAAGTTACAACATAAAGTTTTATAAATTCAAATGAGAATCACTTGTTCTAAGAAGGAAAAAAATTACTACATTCGTCCACGAAATGTTGTCATAATTTGTCATTTTAATCCGTCCATAAAAAGTTGTCATAATCTATTTTTAATAAATTTGTGGGTTACTTTCTCCACTCATTAACACGTGAGCCTTATTTTCTATTCACTAACTTAATTAACTTTTTTCCACTTTTCTTCATTTTTGGGCCCCTTTCTCCACTAACTAAATAAACAATATAGATTTTCTTAAAACTTGTGTCTCTCTCCCTTAGGTCAACATTTCATGGATAGAGGGAGTATAAAATAAATCACGAATTTATATTTATTTTGTAATTTTGATCTCACCTTTAAATCTTTTTTTAATATATATCGAATATTTCTAAATTTTGCAATTGAGGCTTCTTTTTATATTTTGTTTTATTTTTATTTTCTCAATTTTAATTTATTATATGAATCAATGAGATTTTCTAATACTCCATATGATAGAAAAATATTTTTCAACATTTATTTGTAGTACCCCGACTTTCTCCCTTGATGAGATTTAAAGAAAAATTTTGAAATTTGAATTTTAAATTGATACACGCTCGAAAATAAAGTTGACTTTTAAATTTCAACAAAATGTGTTACCTAAATTTTATCATACTTGATAAGCAAATCCCTATGGGATACGTGTGTATATATAAGCTTTGGCCTTATTAATTCAGATTATTACTTAATTTATTCCAAACGCTTTGGTCTGAAATTATCCACTGCAAATTTTAGAAACGTAGACATTAAATTATGTAATCCAATAATTTGCAGCAGCAAGTGAAGTCCGTTTTGATAATTTAAAGAAGGGCAAATTCCAAGTCTCTGTACATAACAAAATGGAGTGAAAAAGAAAGCAGAGAAAAGGTAGTTGCAGAAGATGATTAATTATTTATGAGCAGAGCGTCTTGTAATAGTCCCTAGACAGTTATCCTTAGGCCTCGTATGCGGTAGGTACATCAACAAAATGGAGTGAAAAAGAAAGCAGAGAAAAGGTAGTTGCAGAAGATGATTAATTATTTATGAGCAGAGCGTCTTGTAATAGTCCCTAGACAGTTATCCTTAGGCCTCGTATGCGGTAGGTACATCAACGGACTAGCAGGATTATGGCGTTTCAGCCTGCAAACCCCAACATATATAAATCTCAAACTCAAATCATTTCTCCAATCCAATCAAATCATGCAAACCTTATAACTCACTCGTAATTCAACACAAAATGGTGCAGAAAGATGGAGATTTCAATCTTGGCAAGATCATTCCCCGGGCACAATCTGCTTCCTCCACCAAAAGGAAGGAAATTCCCTGCCTTGGGTGTGAATCCCTACGCGTCGCGTTTAAGGATGAAGTCAGTTTATAATTATATATTGGAGAGTCGAGGAGGAGGAATGAGGACTCACATCCCATCTGCTAGGATCAAACTTCTTCGGATCAGGGTACGTCTCAGGGTCGAAATGAACACCTCTGAACCAGACCAACACTTTCCATCCCTTGGGAATTGTGTAGCCTGAAAGAGGAAAGAAACAACATACATGTTGGACTATTCGTTTCATTTGTTTGCTGCATCAAACAAGTTGCTAAGCATACCACAGACGTGGACATCTTTCTTCGCCTCTCTGAACACCGTGAGTGAGAATGTCACCACACGAAGTGTTTCATCGATTACCTGTACAAGAAATTTGATGAGATTTTGGATGGAGTGTTCTTCATGCATTTTGTTTTTTGGAAGACATACCTTATCAAGATAGTCCATTTCACGTATTTCTTTGAGCGTTAGGCCTTTTTGACCAGGTGGCCTTTTCTTCACAATCTGTTCTTGCTCTGCCTGATTGAGTAAATTAACCGTACGTGTCACAAAATATTGATCAGAGTTTGGGATAATGATGATACAAATAGTAGAATATATACCTTAGCTCGTTGGAGGACATCGGGATGGTTCTGCAGGAAGAGGGTCGCCCACATAGTGATGTGTCCAGACGATTCATGGCCCGCGTTGAGATACATAACTAAAACATCAATGATCTCCTCGTCTTTCAAGCTTCGACCCTTGTCATCTTGAGCATCCATCAGCGCGTCCATCATGTCTTTCTTCGACCCTACAGGGTTCTTCGTCCTCCACTCCCTTCGTGCAGTTACTATAGATTGGAGAACAGCCACCAGCCGTTTACGCGCCTGCAACGACCACCAATCAAGCAGAATGTTATAAAAGAGTTGGAAAGAATGAAACAACATGAGATTTGAAAGTGGTGTTACTTTGAGAGCAGAATGGTAAGCAAATCCGGGTATGTTGATTGCCATTGCTCGAACGCCATAGTTGAGCATGGTGTACTCCCTCTCCATTACCTCCATGACCTGCTCACTCTCTGAGCTCAGGAATATATACATGATTATTCTAAATGTGAGCTTTCTGAGCTCAGTCAAGAACTCCATCTTTCCCATGCCTGCCCATCTTTCTAAAGCGACTATGACATTGTCTTCGATGTATTTCATGTACAAGGACAAAACTTCGTGTCCATTCACGGGGGCTGCTGTTAACTTGCGCAGCCACCTGTGCTCTTCATCAGAAATCGCTACAAACGAGTTCTTCCCAATAAGGTTCATCGTTGAAGATGGCCATCCCGGCTTGAAGGCCTCATCATCAGTTAGAACTTTCCGGCATGCTTCTGCCGTGGTAACAATTATACTAGGATTACCAAACATGTGAACTTTATACATTCCACCATGCCCATATCTGCAAAACCCACACATACTTTGTCAATATGCATCCATCCAAGAGGCACAATTCATGATTCATTTAATTAGCATAGTTTATGATCCTTCCAATGCCTAGGCCTTAGCCACTATTCAATGTTGGTACATACCCTTACTTGAATCAAAGTTAGATTTTTTTCTCGGTCCATATTCATGTAGATTCCAATGAAGATTTGCCACTGTTTAGATGGCATAAAAAGCTTTTACAAAGTCACAATCAATTAGTTAATATTTCACTTCTAATTTTCTTGTTTCACTCATGAATAGGCAACCATCACTTTCATGAATAAGTTTGGCCGACTAATTATGAGAGATAAAAGTCTTCCTCCTAAATCTACGGAAGTGTCTAACCTACACCCAACGCACTACACATCGCCGCTGCGATTATAACACGTGTCACACCATTTAAACCCATTGAATTCAACTTTTTGATAACCAAACCGTGAATTGGTTTTATAATACCACCGGTTCATAGAATCATTTGCTGAGAGTGGTTTTGAATTTGCATGAGTAAATTGTTGCCACGTCTCCACTAAGCTATAGTATTTATGAAATTTGAGTGCACGTCTGCATTAATACTAAATACTATTAACTATATTCATGTACATTAATTTATTTAGTGGTAATGATTATATATACAATATACATACGAGTATATCTACAATAATTATTCTCTTATATTTCTCTTATATAGTGTTATGTTAAAATTGAGGATTTTCTCAATTCAAATTGAAAATTTCATGAAAATAGAAATTGGGGATTTCACTTATTCGACTTGGAATCTAATTCATCAAACTACCATTTACACCTTAATATATATATATATATATATATATATATATATAGGGAGAGGTTCAGGAAAGAACCATAAATAAAAAAAGAACGGAAAACCATTTTCAGTCATTCGATTATTAAAATCTACGGTGGATGTATCATCTTGTTGGATGAATGCAGATCCTGGGTTCGAATCCTGAAGGTAGCATTTTTTTTTATTTTTTTGAGTGCATTAATTTTAATAGCGAATGCAATAATTTTTACAGTGAATGCATTAGATTTGATGGTTCTCTCGTTCTCACAAATAATGTAGTTCTCTCTAGAACCACACCCTATATACATATATATATATATATAATATTTAATATTTATATAAAATTGATATCAACTCAATTATAATATTTATAAGTATATCTACAATAATTGTAACTGAATATATTTAAGTTGGATACTGAAAATAAAAAAAATAAAGTAAAATTCGTAATAATAAAAAATAATACTCCCTCCGTCTCATTGATAATGGCTCATTAATTTTGTACCACTACAAAAAAACGCGTAAATAGCGACGGCGGCGCCGCCGCCGACAATTACCGACGGCACGGCGTCGGCAAAAACGGTGACCCGCCTTTTGCCTATTACCGGCGCATTACCAACGGAAAAACAGCCGCCGCTAATTAGCGACGGTTGCGCCGTCGCTAATTTAAAACATAACAATCTCTTTCTTAATCTCCGTGCCCAAAAAAAAGTGGCCACTTTTATTGGGACGGATGGAGTATATATTATTTTATATTTATTATTAATTATTTTAATAATATTTATTTATTACCGACGGCAATTGCCGTCATTATTTACCGGCGGCATGCGGCCGCCGCTAATCACCACCGCCGGTGACATCCGGCGATAGCACCACCGCCGTCCGGCCAAAACAGCCACCGTCATTAGTAAGAAACTTATAATTATAACTTAATAATGTTAATTTGATTAGTGATTCACTCATCACTAATCTAAGATTATTACTAAGAATTCAAGATTCTTAGTAAGAATCTTATAATTATAACTTAAGAATATTAATTTGATTAGTGATTCACTCATCAATCATCACTAATCTAAGATTATTACTAAGAATTCAAGATTGTTAGTAAGAATCTTATAATTATAACTTAAGAATGTTAATTTGATTAGTAATTCACTCATCAATCATCACTAATATAATATTATTACTAAGAATTGAAGATTCTTAGTAAGAAACTTATAATTATAACTTAAGAGTGTTAATTTGATTAGTGATTCACTCATCAATCATCACTAATGTAAGATTATTACTGAGAATTGAAGATTCTTAGTAAGAAACTTATAATTATAACTTACGTTGTGGGAATATCTTTTTATTATATTTTTTTATCAATAAATTTTGTTTTCTTGTCATCTTTTTGAAATAATTTAATTACAAATTATGATATTGAGTCTAGATTAATTGAGTAGCATTAACTTCGAACTCATTCATACCATTTCATTCAAATTTTATTGCATTGATGAAATTTCTAAATATATAACTACTTAAATTTAAATTGTCATGAATTGCTTAAAAACAAACTAGTTATTCAAGATAGTATTATATACGTATAATAAAATTTCATAATAAATAGGATTAGTTAATAATTAAAATATATTCTAAATCTAATAATGTAAGTATAAATTATTAGAAATATAAGAGAATAACTATTATAGATATACTCGTATATAGGTATATATCTATACATTACCACTATATATATTAATTTACATAAATAAAGTTTAATATTAATAATATTTTATGAAAAAGTAGATTTAAAATACTCTCTCTCCTATCCTCTCCACTGCACATTGACCGTGAACTCTCTCTCTTCTGTAAATCTGTAAATCTCTCTCTCCCCTCTTCAACCTGTAACTTCCCTGGCCCTTTCCGTCCGATTACTCTCGCCGTCGCCTGTACAGTATTTTCCCCTTCAACCTCCACCCACCCAGCTCTTGCTTCCTTGTCTTGTCTTGGCTGAAGATCCATTAACAACCAAAATAGAAAGCTAGAAATGTCTGTGATTCTGAGCTTCTTCGGCAGCCGCTGCAACAACATCTGCGATTCATTTTGCCTCGATATATGGGATTCATTAGAGGGATTTCTTCTCTCCAACCTCCCCTCCACCGCCCGTGAGACCACAATGCCCGAATCAACTGGAAAGAGACGATAGAGGCCCACCCATGTGTTCAAGGAAGAAAGTTGGAAGTTGGAGATTGTGGAATTTTTAAGATCAAGCTACAGACTTGGCTACAATTTACCAGGCACTAGTTTCAACTCAAAATTGTTCTCAATAAAGGATTTAGGAACTGGTGGTATTAGAAAACTAGCGGCAATGTGTAGTGGGAAGAGTGTAGCTTAGACATTTCCTAAATCTACAGATTCACTGGATGTAGCTCTTTAGTGGGATTATAGTCCATCAAAAAAATGCTCAATAATCATGGAAGTTGGGACTAGCATCACTGTCCAAATATCTTGACATGTTGGAGCATTTTTAGGATCTTGAAAGCCACTAATTGACAAGAAAACCAAACTTAATAACCACCAACAGAAAATCTTCAAGGAAATTACAAAATAAGATATATGGCCTAGCTAGTGTTATACTCTATAGATGAAAGATAATACAGGAGATGATGTTGAAATATCACATCAATCACAAAAGGCTGAAAGAGACTAATTTTCACTCTGAAGATTCCCATAAACAAAAACAAAACAGCATAAATCATGTCCTATGTGGTGTGGGAGAGTACTTTTTTTTTTGCATTAATATAATCAAACCATACAGTAGTAATAAAGAGGCCTGCAATCCTTTAAGGTTAATTATATTAGATTTTAGCACTATACCAAGACAAAAAGAGCATAAAATAAAAACCCTTTGTTCTCTTTTCCCTTTTTGATCTTTATTCTAACTATTGGGATACTACTGTCATTGTTACACTTTTGCAAGTTTGATAATAATCATACTGATAAATGCAACAACACTTAAACATGGGCAACTCATTAGAAACCAACAAAATGAATAGAGAGGGAGAGAGAGACCTGTCAACAAAAGAGGAGATGAAAGATTCAGGTCTGCTGCACTTGAAAGCTCTAAGGAAGGACCACATATTGCCAATGAAAGGCCAACCAAGATCACCTGGTGGCAGTTCATACCTTCTCTCTCCTAACTTCCTCTCATAACACCACCCATTCACCCTCCTCAACACCCACCTCACAATCAACACAAAACAACATCCCACTACCCATAACCCCCACCCCATCATCAACCTCCAAGATCAAATTTTTATTTCTATTTTTTTTTGTTCTGGTAATCAAATAGTGGGGAAAGACATGGCAATAAGAAAAAGAGAAGGGCTTGAGATGCAGAGGCAGAAACTCAAACATCCATTTTGATGAGTCCCTTTCAAGAATTGTGATGTATAATATATACTAGGAGGATTTGGATGCGACGAAAAAGGGGAAAAAGAAAATACAAATTAAATATGTGGGAATTGGAATGTAGTGAAGAAAAAGGTGCGTGACCAACAGTGAGGGTAAAAAATTATGAGGAGAGAGGAACTGCCGGCCTAAATCTAGTGGCTAATGGCTTTGTCTTGTTGTTTAGAGCAGGGATTCTTATAAGCGTGGAAAGGGGAAATTGAACACATATTTGCAAAGAGGGATGGGCGTTACCAATGTGTCTTTTTCTAGAGATACAATCCCACTTCAAAGTTACTAGTGACAAGATAAGGTGGCAACCTCATAAGATGATCCTTAATCTTTATGTGGTTGCATATTTGTATTTATGTCTGTGTGTGTGTTTAAAAGCTTCTTGTTGTTCCACTCAGTTTAAATCTATGGGGGCCATCAAGAAAAGAAATGGTGGATGTTACTCGTTTAAGTGGCCTACCCATAACCATGTGAAACTTCAACTTAATCAATACTAGTATTACTCCCGTGCGATGCACGGTGATATCTACTTAATTAAAATAGTAAAAAAAAATATTTTTTAAAATATTATGTTTAGATTATAAAATTCTATTGTATTATTTTATAAAATAGCTCTAATAACGATAATAACATTAAATGAAGATGAAACCATCTTATAGTTGGAGGCTAATATGAGGATTTTGACAAAAAATTTTTATCTAATGATTATTATTATTTATTTAAAATTTTCATCAACATTTCTAGATATTTTTCTTTCAAATTTTCTATTAGTATTGAAAGAGTTTTTGGAACTTTTAATTACTTTTTACTAATTTGCATTTAACAACATATTTTTTTTAGGCATTAATTGACTGTAAATCCACAATGTAATTAGTGAATTTTGGTATTTTTTTCAACTATATACAGTTGTAATATAAATACATAAACTTTAGCCCATTTAAAAATTTGCCCTGAATAATTTCGTTCAAATTAAAAAATATATGACAAAATTAAAAATGATATACTCCCTCCGTCCCAATATTGTTGGCCACATTTCCTTTTTAGTTTGTCTCATTATTGTTGGCCACTTTCCTAAAATGGAAATATTTATCACATTCAATCTCTTACTTTATCACATTATCTCTCTTACTTTATCACTTTATTACATTCTCTCTCCTACTTTATCACATTCTCTCTCCTACTTTATCATTTTATTACATTCTCTCTCATACTTTATCACCTTCTCTCTCCTACTTTATTACTTTTATACTATATTACCCACACACTTAAAATACTAATCTACAACTCCTTAATTCCCGTGCCGAAACCAAATGTGGCCAACAATATTGGGACGGAGGGAGTAATATATACACATTGTATTAAAATAACTTACACAAAATCTCCTGTACACCCGGGTGTACGGTACACCCAGAGTATTAGTATCATTTCGATAATATGATAGTGTCATTTCAATATAGTGTTAGTGTCATTTCGAGATAATGTTATTTATATAACATGATAGTGCCATTTGTAAAATAAATAATGTTAGTGTTAGTGTCATTTACATCCCGGTGTACATACCACCCGGGTGTACAAGTGACCACCTCAATAACTTATACAAAATTTCTACTGAAATATATACAGTACTAAAATATATACATATGTAGTTTGGCTCCCGTGCGAGAAATATTATTTTTTGATAATAAAATATTATTTTAAAGTATTATGTAGATTTAAAATTTTAATTTTTAATTAATGTTAAAAATTTTATGTTGTACAATATATGAGTAGGAACATTTATTTCTCATTCTTTCAAATAAAAATTATATATTGTTGATGTTGTTAGAGTAGGACGAGTAAGTGTTTAAAATGATGTCTTGTATTGGAACATCAAATGCTTTAAGTAATATATCCTCAAGGAGATGGGTAGATGCATAATCATCATTATCACCACTACTTGTTACATCTCTAATTCCTACATTTACTAAACTAGTACATTCGCCCGTGCGATGCACGGCGAATATAGTTTTGCACCAAAATTAAACGATGTAGTGTGTGTATCGGTTAAGCGATTAGGGGTTAATGTCTAAAACCGAAGGTCTTGGGTTCGAGCCCCCTGTGGCGCGACCTTTAAATTTCTTTATTTAATCATGTTAATTTATCAAAAATAAATAAATTAAATGATGTATCAAATAAATAAAAAATAAATATTAAATATAGTTAGAATATAAGTAAATGAAATTATTTTTTCTTAAAAATAAAATAATGTACAACAATTACTCAGTAAAGATCCTTAATTATTTTAAAATTTTGAAAAGTATCGTTTTTAATTTTCCATCTATTTGATGGAAAATTTTATTTTCTTCCCTAAAATTATAGAATAAACACATCATTCAAATTAAAAGAATCGAATAAATAATAAAAAAAGAGTTTTTACATCACAATTTATATTTTTAAAACATGAGCTAATCATGCATAAAATTATTTTTTCTAAGTTAGCTCATTACCTATGTCATCTTATTAGAAAACCTTCAATTGATAAGTAGGAAAATAAATTATATTATTAGAATTTATTAGAATACTTATAAAAGAGTTGAATAATTATTTGATACCAAATCAAAGATCTTGCATTTATCTTTAATTTAAGATATATATAGAATATTTTTTATAAATAAAATTTGATTTTTTAAAAAAATCATCAAAATATGAAAGAGAGAGAGAGTATAGAGAATTGAAGAATGCGTATGATGAAAGAGAGGAGAGAGAAAATATATGGGATTTGTTGAATTTTATAAATACCCTTTGATTGATTCTTTAATTACAATTTTGCCACAAACTGTGTTTTCATATAATAAATAGATGTATATAGATTTCAGTATTTCTTGAGATATGTTCTGTTTTTAACATCATCTTTTTTAATTGACCAAACTTTTATGTCATACTATTTAAATCTACTTTTCGCACTTTTGTTTCCTTTTCTTCAAACTAGTGATTAATTTCAGGAGATGAATAATTTAATGTATATCTATTTTTGAATGACATTATTTATTACTGCATCACAGCTTATGAAATTTCTTTAATATTTATGATTGAACAAAATTGAAAGCACGGCTTAGCTGTTTTTGTCGAAATTCTTTACAGGTGATTGGTTGACTCAATTTCAGTTTATTTATTTTTTAAATTATAGATAAGAAAATCTTACAGTTATTTATATACTACTTCATCATATCCTTGAATTATTGTAAGGTCTTTCAGATAATCTTATAGTGGGACTCTCTATAAATTTAATTTAATATGTTATCTATATGGTGATAATTTGTAGCATCCATACAGTTTTTAAATTATGAACTTCTTATTGTTAATCTCGTTACATTGGTATGCATCCAATTCTTTATTTTTGTTGAAAAAAAGCTAAGTAATTCTATATTTGAAACAAAAAAACCCACACTCCAGCTTCTAATATGCCATTTTGGTATTTTACACATGAATGGTTTGATTTTTATATTTGTCCAAATAGAGAAGCATAGTCACATGTGAGATTAATTACAACTATACATTCAAATGGTATTAATGCATACATCATTTTTTTAAAAATAAAACACATACAATATTCCTTAGAATTCAAATATATATCTTCCTGCTATAATATAATTTCAGAATATACATACAACATAGTTTGCCTCTGCACAGAAATATATTAATATAACTGCATATTATTAACTTGAATCCTGGATATTGATTTCAGAATGTGCTTACAAAAATATTAACCAAAGCTAAAGGTTTACCAAAAATATATAAAACTGCAGTGTATTAACTTGAATCCTGGATTGCCACGCTTCCTGCTTTATCATGTATTTTCTTTATTTTCTGTATTGAACAATTTGCAGTGATATGAGTTCTTCTGCCATAAAAATATTAATAAAGGCGTGTCAGTAAAACAATTAATAATTATGTTCATGTTAGTAGAATAATTATTAATCATGAGAAACAAAAAAATTGTATATTGAATACCCTCGTTATCACCTGTAAAAATTCTGCATCTCTGTTGTTGACTTCCTGAAAAATTCACATGCGAAAATATATGCGTGCATATGTTGAATCTCTATTGTTAAACTTCTTGAAAATTACACTTCTATGAAAATACATTCGTGAGAAATTCCCCGCTTCGATTTTTTGGATACATCTCTATTGTTGGAATGCAAGAAGAGATTATGTTCTGTAGTTGCAATGTTGTCTTCTTCCATCCGTGGCTGCAATTCAAGAACAATTTATGAGAGTAATTTTGTAAGTCGTGCAAAGATGGTATAGAGGAAGTAATATTGAGATTTACGTGATATTTATAAATGTTATTAAATCGTGCAATGTAACTGATGCAATCGTGTATGACAGTTAATATTTTACTTTACTGATTTTTTATTAAAGATTTAAATCATTTAATTTGATTGAAGTGGTTGATTACAGTTATTTTTCTATTGGTATGATTTTTTTTTTGATAATTTCTATTGGTATAAATTAAATAAGTATAGTGGATGCTAAAATAACTGACCATATATATTTAAACAAATCAAAAATTTCGGTGATTCAGTTTCAACAATTCAAAAAAAGATTTGAATTTGAACTCCACAAAAATAGGTTTTAATTAAAACTTTTCAAAAATGCGGTCAGTTACAATTTTTAAAAATTGGCGGGAAAATATAGCCGTTGAACTGCTCTTTTATATAATATATAGATTTTTTATTTACATTTACTGAACATGCGTGACCATTTTATACAAAAATATGTACTATATATTCCATTTTAAAAAATTATATATAATATAACCATTACCTATATCATATTTAAGAGATTAAAAATAACTAATCCAATAAATTATAGAACTATGATTATGTTATAATTAATTTTTTGAAATTATAATTGATACACAATCATAATGTTTGATTAATCTTAAATTTTAAATGTTTTACATATGTTGATTAAATATTTAAGAAATAATAAATAAATATCTTAAAGTACAGTTTTAATCATAAATCTTATCAATATAATACAGTTGTAATATAAATACATAAACTTTAGCCCATTTCAAAATTTGCCCTGAATAATTTCGTTCAGATTGAAAAATATATGACAAAATTAAAGATGATATAATATATACACATTGTATTAAAATAACTTACACAAAATCTCCTGTACACCCGGGTGTACGGTACACCCAGAGTAATAGTATCATTTCGATAATATGATAGTGTCATTTCAATATAGTGTTAGTGTCATTTCGAGATAATGTTATTTATATAACATGATAGTGCCATTTGTAAAACAAATAATGTTAGTGTTAGTGTCATTTACATCCAGGTGTACATACCACCCGGGTGTACAAGTGACCACCTCAATAACTTATACAAAATTTCTACTGAAATATATACAGTACTAAAATATATACATATGTAGTTTGGCTCCCGTGCGAGAAATATTATTTTTTGATAATAAAATATTATTTTAAAGTATTATGTAGATTTAAAATTTTAATTTTTAATTAATGTTAAAAATTTTATGTTGTACAATATATGAGTAGGAACATTTATTGCTCGTTCTTTCAAATAAAAATTATATATTGTTGATGTTGTTAGAGTAGGACGAGTAAGTATTTAAAATGATGTCTTGTATTGGAACATCAAATGCTTTAAGTAATATATCCTCAAGGAGATGGGTAGATGCATAATCATCATTATCACCACTACTTGTTACATCTCTAATTCCTACATTTACTAAATTTTTTATTTACATTTACTGAACATGCGTGACCATTTTATACAAAAATATGTACTATATATTCCATTTTAAAAAATTATATATAATATAACTATTACATATATCATATTTAAGAGATTAAAAATAACTAATCCAATAAATTATAGAACTATGATTATGTTATAATTAATTTTTTGAAATTATAATTGATACACAATCATAATGTTTGATTAATCTTAAATTTTAAATGTTTTACATATGTTGATTAAATATTTAAGAAATAATAAATAAATATCTTAAAGTACAGTTTTAATCATAAATCTTATCAATATAATACAGTTGTAATATAAATACATAAACTTTAGCCCATTTCAAAATTTGCCCTGAATAATTTCGTTCAAATTGAAAAATATATGACAAAATTAAAGATGATATAATATATACACATTGTATTAAAATAACTTACACAAAATCTCCTGTACACCCGGGTGTACGGTACACCCAGAGTATTAGTATCATTTCGATAATATGATAGTGTCATTTCAATATAGTGTTAGTGTCATTTCGAGATAATGTTATTTATATAACATGATAGTGCCATTTGTAAAACAAATAATGTTAGTGTTAGTGTCATTTACATCCCGGTGTACATACCACCCGGGTGTACAAGTGACCACCTCAATAACTTATACAAAATTTCTACTGAAATATATACAGTACTAAAATATATACATATGTAGTTTGGCTCCTGTGCGAGAAATATTATTTTTTGATAATAAAATATTATTTTAAAGTATTATGTAGATTTAAAATTTTAATTTTTAATTAATGTTAAAAATTTTATGTTGCACAATATATGAGTAGGAACATTTATTTCTCGTTCTTTCAAATAAAAATTATATATTGTTGATGTTGTTAGAGTAGGACGAGTAAGTGTTTAAAATGATGTCTTGTATTGGAACATCAAATGCTTTAAGTAATATATCCTCAATGAGATGGGTAGATGCAGGATCATCATTATCACCACTACTTGTTACATCTCTAATTCCTACATTTACTAAATTTTTTATTTACATTTACTGAACAGGCGTGACCATTTTATACAAAAATATGTACTATATATTCCATTTTAAAAAATTATATATAATATAACTATTACCTATATCATATTTAAGAGATTAAAAATAACTAATCCAATAAATTATAGAACTATGATTACGTTATAATTAATTTTTTGAAATTATAATTGATACACAATCATAATGTTTGATTAATCTTAAATTTTAAATGTTTTACATATGTTGATTAAATATTTAAGAAATAATAAATAAATATCTTAAAGTACAGTTTTAATCATAAATCTTACCAATATAATACAGTTGTAATATAAATACATAAACTTTAGCCCATTTCAAAATTTGCCCTGAATAATTTCGTTCAAATTGAAATATATATGACAAAATTAAAGATGATATAATATATACACATTGTATTAAAATAACTTACACAAAATCTCCTGTACACCCGGGTGTACGGTACACCCAGAGTATTAGTATCATTTCGATAATATGATAGTGTCATTTCAATATAGTGTTAGTGTCATTTCGAGATAATGTTATTTATATAACATGATAGTGCCATTTGTAAAACAAATAATGTTAGTGTTAGTGTCATTTACATCCCGGTGTACATACCACCCGGGTGTACAAGTGACCACCTCAATAACTTATACAAAATTTCTACTGAAATATATACAGTACTAAAATATATACATATGTAGTTTGGCTCCCGTGCGAGAAATATTATTTTTTGATAATAAAATATTATTTTAAAGTATTATGTAGATTTAAAATTTTAATTTTTAATTAATGTTACAAATTTTATGTTGCACAATATATGAGTAGGAACATTTATTTCTCGTTCTTTCAAATAAAAATTATATATTATTGATGTTGTTAGAGTAGGACGAGTAAGTGTTTAAAATGATGTCTTGTATTGGAACATCAAATGCTTTAAGTAATATATCCTCAAGGAGATGGGTAGATGCATAATCATCATTATCACCACTACTTGTTACATCTCTAATTCCTACATTTACTAAATTTTTTATTTACATTTACTGAACATGCGTGACCATTTTATACAAAAATATGTACTATATATTCCATTTTAAAAAATTATATATAATATAACTATTACCTATATCATATTTAAGAGATTAAAAATAACTAATCCAATAAATTATAGAACTATGATTATGTTATAATTAATTTTTTGAAATTATAATTGATACACAATCATAATGTTTGATTAATCTTAAATTTTAAATGTTTTACATATGTTGATTAAATTTTAAGAAATAATAAATAAATATCTTAAAGTATAGTTTTAATCATAAATCTTATCAATATAAATATTTTAATAATATTATAATTATTTATTGAACTGTTTGTTTACATTTTATTCGTAAATATAAAATATTTAAAAGATAAAAAATGAACTAATACTTTAATTGGGGCAACATGAAAAATTACAATAAAAAATTTCATATAATCTGAAGTAGACGAAATTAAAATTAAATAAAAAAAAGTTTATTTCTAAAAATAGTAAAGTGATTTTGGCGGGAAAACATAACTTACTATTTATATATGATACGATCCTTGCCGATCGATCGAACACAACGCACGCGGAAGACTGAACTGAAACGGAAAGGATGGAAATCCCAAAACCTCTGAATCTAACCCACGGAATGATTTAGGCGAACGGATCCCTAAACCCCAACGTGTAGTTGACGCAGCAACTCGGGGACGCTGAATGACACCCGACGAGGGTTGGTTGTTCTCGCCGTTACGTCGATAAATTGAATTCGTCTTGGAAAAATCAAGAAGAATTCGAAACTCTCAAGAGAGAATAAAAACTCACAATTTGATTAAAGGTAGGCTGATTTTCGTCCATCACAAGGGAGCCTTATATAGGCAAAGGCTAAACCTAATCTAATAAGGAAACAACTTAAAAACAAGCCCTAATAAGCCAAACAAGGCCCTTACTACTAAAATCCGAAAATAACAAGGCCCTTTTAACTAATGGGCTGCGAAAATAACAATACTGAAATAAATAAATGAAGTCTTCAAAATAAATAAATTCTTCAAGCTTCGGCCCACTCGCATGTAATGAGATTAATTAGACTTGGACCGACTCCACCATCTCCAATGGGTTTCTTCATCAACTCTTGAGCCCACACTTCTTGAACTAAGCTCATCAAGCTCTCCTTGAACTTCTTGGCTCGTGCTCTTGTAACCGGACCAACAGGAACATGCACCGGGTCTTGCACCAACGAACCTTGGGCTGCATCATTCCCCTCCTCTTGAAGAGGATTTGTCCTCAAATCCAAAGCATCACCTACATCAAAAGGACTCAAATCAGTCACATTAAAAGAAGCACTCACATTATACTCACCTGGTAAGTCCAACTTGTAGGCATTGTCATTGATGCGCTCCAACACTTGAAATGGCCCGTCGCCTCTAGGAAGTAACTTGGATCTCCGCTGCAATGGAAACCTTTCCTTGCGCATGTGCAGCCATACCCAATCACCGGGCTCAAACACTACTTTGCGACGTCCTTGGTTGGCTCGCTCGGCATACTGCTTCGTGCGCCTCTCAATATTCAGCCGTGCCTTCTCATGAATCTGCTTCACAAAATCAGCCTTTTTCTTGCCATCAAGGTTAGTATACTCATGCTCAGGTAATGGAGATAAATCCAATGGAGTCAAAGGATTAAATCCATACACAATCTCAAATGGCGAAAATTGAGTAGCAGAATGAACAGAACGATTATAAGCAAACTCAACATGAGGCAAACAATCTTCCCAAGACTTAATGTTCTTCTTGATAATAGCTCTAAGCAAAGTAGACAAATTCCGATTCACTACCTCTGTTTGACCATCAGTTTGTGGATGACAAGTAGTAGAAAACAAAAGTTTAGTACCCAACTTACACCACAAAGTCTTCCAAAAGTAGCTCAAGAACTTCGAATCCCTATCAGAAACAATAGTCCTAGGCATGCCATGCAATCTAACAATCTCTCTAAAGAATAGATCAGCTACATGAGATGCATCATCAGATTTATGACATGGAATGAAATGTGCCATCTTAGAAAATCGATCAACAACCACAAAGATGGAATCTCGACCACGCTTAGTCCTAGGCAAACCTAACACAAAATCCATAGAAATATCAATCCAAGGTGCTGTAGGAATAGGCAATGGTGTATACAATCCATGGGAACTCACCCTAGACTTAGCTTGTTTACATGTAACACATCGACCACAAATCCTCTCAACATCACGTTTCATATGAGGCCAAAAGAAATGCTCATGCAGAACAGCTAAAGTCTTAGCAATACCGAAATGTCCCATCAATCCCCCACCATGAGATTCAAGCAATAACAACTCACGTAAAGAACATTTAGGAACACATAACTTATTCTTCCTAAAAAGATAGTCATCATGCCTAAAATACTCTCCACTAGCAGCTCTCGCACATGCTATATAAATCTCACCAAAATCATCATCATGCTCATACAAACTCTTGATACACTCAAAACCAAGCAACTTAGCATCTAAGGTAGAGATCAAGGCATACCTCCGAGAAAGTGCGTCAGCCACCACATTCTCTTTACCTTGCTTGTATTTGATGACGTAGGGAAATGTCTCAATGAACTCCATCCACCTCGCATGCCGCTTGTTCAACTTGTGCTGCCCCTTCAAGTGTTTCAACGACTCGTGATCCGTGTGAATGACGAACTCATTGGGCCACAAGTAGTGCTGCCACGTTTGCAAAGCTCTCACCAATGCGTACAGCTCCTTATCATACGTGGGATAACTCAACGTCGCCCCGTTTAGCTTCTCGCTGAAGTACGCAATGGGTCGTCTCTCTTGCATCAACACTGCACCAATACCAACACCAGAAGCATCACATTCAATCTCAAAAGATTTGGAAAAATTAGGAAGAGATAATACCGGGGCGTGGGTCAATTTGTATTTCAACTGCTGAAACGCATCCTCTTGCGCCTTGCCCCACTTAAACTCCACATTCTTCTTGATGACTTCCGTCAAAGGTGCAGCAACACTGCTAAAATGAGGTACGAATCGCCTGTAGAAACTAGCAAGTCCATGAAAGCTTCGAACTGCTGCAACGTTCGTCGGCGTTGGCCACTCTTGGATAGCTCGTATCTTCTCGTCATCAACCTGTACACCCTGCGCACTAACAACAAAACCAAGAAACACAAGCTTGTCCGTACCGAAAATGCACTTCTTAAGGTTAGCAAACAACTTTTCCTTGCGAAGCACATCCATAACAGACCTCAAATGTTCAACATGCTCATCATGATTCTGGCTATAAATGAGGATATCATCAAAGTAGACAACAACAAATCTGCCAATGAAAGCACGCAAAACATGATTCATAAGACGCATGAACGTACTAGGCGCATTAGTCAAACCAAAAGGCATAACTAACCACTCATACAAACCAAGTTTTGTCTTAAAAGCAGTTTTCCATGCATCACCTTCCTTAATCCTAATCTGATGGTATCCACTACGCAAATCGATCTTAGAAAAGACACAAGAACCATGCAACTCATCTAGCATATCATCTAAGCGAGGGATAGGATGGCGATACTTTACCGTGATGTTATTGATGGCTCGGCAATCACAGCACATCCTCAAAGATGAGTCCTTCTTTGGTACAAGTAGGACGGGTACCGCACAAGGACTCAAACTCTCCCTCACATGCCCTTTGGCCAATAACTCGCCAATTTGCCTCTCCAACTCCTTTGTCTCCTCCGGATTGGTTCGGTAAGCTGGTCGGTTCGGCAGTGTAGCGCCGGGCACAAAGTCAATCTGATGTTCAATCCCTCGAATTGGTGGTAAACCGGCAGGTGTATCGTCGGGAAAAACATCATCAAACTCCTGCAAAACAGAACGAATAGAAGGGGGTAGAGAAGAGAGATCGTTAGTAATAATCAAGTTCTCCTGATATCGCAACAGCATGATCGGCCTCTCCTCCTGTACACACCACTTCAAATCACTAGCCCGAGCAAGAAAGGACTTATGAATCAACCCAATCTCCTTCTTCTCCACGGGCTGCTCCTTTGACTTCACCTTGTCCGCCTCCTTTTGCAATTGCACTTGATCCTCATAAACTTGTTTAGGAGTAAGAGGAACAAGTGACACCTTTTTCTGCTTGTATTCAAATGAATATTTGTTGGTGAAGCCATCATGAATAACACGGCGATCAAATTGCCACGGTCGCCCCAACAGGATGTGGCTCGCTTGCATAGGGATCACATCACACACAACCTCATCCTCATACTTCCCAATGCGAAACGGAACCTTCACTTGCTTCGTCACTTTGATGACGCCTGTCTCATAAGGGTCGAAATTATCTGGTATCAGTTTTCCAGGTTTCGTAAGGGTCGAAATTATCCAGTGTTTTGTTTTTCTGTTTGGGTCTTTACGTTCTTGAGAGAGTATGAGTGTCAGTTCTGCAAATCACAGCCATCCGACAGTTTTTGATGGTTGCAATCGAGATAAGACGTGTCGTTCGTGTCAAGGGTTCAGATCCCATGAGAGTGAGCAGTGGGCAAATTTCTGTCACACGAGAGTTCTTGTCCACGACAAGTTGTGCAGTGTGATCATTGATGGAGAAAGTTGCACGAATGTGGCGAGTAGATACATGGTGGAGAAATCGGGGCTGACCGAGGTGCAACACCCCAAGCCGTATCGTTTGCAATGGCTGAATGAGACCGGCGTCGTCGAGGTTACCACGCAAGTGACAGTGCCTATTCGCCTTGGCAAGTATGAAGATGAGGTTTTGTGCGATGTTATTCCCATGCAGGCGACCCACATTTTGTTGGGTAGACCGTGGCAGGTCGATAGACGAGCTATTCATGATGAAGTCACCAATAAGTACTCCTTCGCGTATAAGCAAAAGAAGTTGGCAATTGTTTCCCTTAGTCCTCAACAAATTTATGAGGATCACTTGCAACTGCAGCAACGGCACAAGGAGGCGGATAAAGTGAAGTCTACGGAGCAGCCGGTGGAGAAAAAGGAGATGAAGGTTGCAGTGGAAGTTGTGGTGGCTATCAAGGATGAGGACTCACGTGAGGAAGTGCTTGAGAAGTCTACTTCATCTATTTTGGAAGCAAAGGCTTTGTCGCAAGCTATGGGTATTGAACAGGAGCAGCGATGTGATGATGCAAATAAGTTCGAGCTGACCTTGTTCACGCAACATCAGCTGCAATGGCAGACTCATATTGGCGACACCAAGCTGATGAAGTTGGTGAAGGGTCCGTTCCACATCGATCAATATGAAAGGGAAATCTTTGGTGAGGCAACGCCGATGCTAACTACATGGCTGTTCGGAAGAGAGAAGAGGCATGGAGGTATTTTCAACAACAATTTCGGCATGATCCAAGTTCAAGAAAATTCAGCGTTTGAGCCGACGCATATGGTTTTTGATCCTGGCAAGATGATTGATGGAC